>NC_042495.1:76219751-76220548 GCF_005508785.2 Acyrthosiphon pisum | reverse complement strand
CATTCGATTTCTCTGTAGCGATTTCTTATTTTCTGTAATTCAAAAACGAATAATTATTCTAGGTTTTTTATTAAGTAATTTCGTCCAAATTGAACTTAAAATGACTATAAAATTAAAATTTGCTTATGTATTTTTTAATATGCACTTCCGATAGTGTGTTGCGCTTGTGGTCCGGGAGTATGCAGCAAGACACTGCAATCTCTCGGACCCAAGAATGGTCCCAGAAGATGTTATAAAAGCATTTATAAACAGCCTCAACAACACATATTTCGAATTGGTGGCCGTCATCTATCTGGCTCTTTGTGGTGTTGAACCCAAAACCACAAAGGCCAGATTGACGGTCATCGAATGGTTGCGAATTTATCATGTTACGATTTTCTTATTTTGTTGTAATTAAAAAACGAATGACTAAGATACTTGAAAATTCCACTGAATGTTTATATTAGCATTTTCTATACACGATAAAATTTTGAAAATAATTTGACTCTTTTTGAGCTGTTTACGGACATTGTCAGTTTTCATTTTTTTTAGTTTTATTTTCTATAAATATCAATAAAATTGTATTTGTTGGGTAAAAAACGTTAAAATTTAATGCAAGGTTTCTGATATATTGTTACAATAGCAGTTAAAATATATTCAAAATACATATGCACAATTTTTTTATAAGCATTTAATAATCGAATTTTGACAAAATTTATCAAATTTAAAATTGAATAATTATTTTGTTGTTAAAAATTCATAAAATGTTCAACATTGTTATACCTAACAATTGAAAATTTAAAACAAGATTCCACGTA
>NC_042495.1:76219391-76219701 GCF_005508785.2 Acyrthosiphon pisum | reverse complement strand
TAAATAATGTACCTATTCAATATATTATAATTTGTCTTTTTAAAAGTCGTTTACTAATGTCTTAGGTAAACATTTTTTTTTAATTATGACTGATGAGGAGTAATGATGGGCATTAAAAAAAAAGTTTATTATTTAACATTATATAGGAACAAATATAATAACATATTGTACAAATATTATATCTAATACATAACATAATATGGACAATAAACAATGAAATATAGTTATACTTGTATAGAATAATATTGAATAAGGTGCATAGTTACACGTACTTTTGACATAAACACCACGGCCTTAGAGCCGCTGGATC
>NC_042495.1:76199343-76219291 GCF_005508785.2 Acyrthosiphon pisum | reverse complement strand
TTTAATCTTAAGGGGATTGGAAGCAGCGATTTTCTTCGGCATAAGTGGTCTTTGTCTTACACACGTGCAACATAGGATCATAGACGTGTTCTATTTCCAACGTACCGATTAATCTAGTGAAGCGATAAGAATTCTGTAAACAGATTTGAATCAAGTCTTCTTGAGGTCTACTTTCCTACATTTTTGATTTTTTGATTTTAACTTCTCCAAATGTTGAAATATGTCAATTTTTTTAATTGCTCTTTTTAATATATCATTTTTATGATTTTGGGGGGATAATATCAAAAATGTGGGAAAGTCAATCTCAAGTAGACTTGACGACAAATTCAAATCTGTTTTAAGAATTCTTATCGCTTCTCTAGATTAATCGGTACGTTGGAAATATATAACACGTCATAATACTATGTTGCACGTGTGTTAGACAAAGACAGAAAATCGTCACTTCCAATCCCCTTAATGTAATTTACACTGGTCAATCTAATACCCATGACGAAATACATTTTATATAATGTGTACTCTAGTATATACTCCAGTATACCTACTTGAAATTTAAAACGTATCTCTTACGTTATTTAAGCACTAAACAATAACAACTTTTGGTTTTGCCCTTAGCACATGGGTAACAAAAGATGACAAACCTAAATTAGATTTAATTTTATGTTAATTATACCAACCTATATAATAACTTAAACAATTTAATTAGAACATACAAATTACTAGGTATTGTTTATATTTTAATGGTTGATTTTTTTTTGGATTTTAATGACCCAATGATATATTTTTTTTTATTAATTATTAAGTAAGAAATCTTTTATATTTTAATTTTATACAAATAATGATTAGGACGTCTAGCTATAGTAAAATATATTTATGCAAATAACTCAATAATATACGTATAATTCAATAATAAATATTCTAACTCGTTGTTTTTATATTATACAACGTATACATATTACATATTTACATAGTGGGTAGTCGGTTAGTGGGTACCGTATTACATTTTTATGTTTTATATTTATGACATACATATTTGATGGAATATTAATCCGCCATCTATTTTATCTATTTATCACATAGGTTCATTTAAATCATAGTATAATATGGTGTCGTGTCGCTATTTGCTAAACATTCGATCGTAAACGCTTTATCAGAATTAATATATAAGTATAATGAAGTATATCAGCATAATATCATGTTTATGTAGGTATATCTATACTATATACATTACTATAAACATGATTTCATTAGAACATCCAATAAATTAAATTATCATTTACATTTTTTTAAATGTAGTTTTTATATAGCTATTATTGTTATTTGTTAATTTATTTATTATTCTATTCTGTGGTTAAACACTTAAATAAAATAATATTATAAGTACGTGTTCTCCTCATTTCTATAGCTTATTATAAATTATAACATATATGGTCTGAATAAATTGTGTAAATGTATAATAACTAAATTAAGGTGTTGTGAAAAGTTGATGATTTTGAGTTTTGACAATCTTCTTCATAAATTAATAAATCATAATGAAAGGGTCTCCGGGAAGTATTTGAAATTTTCACATAAAAAAATAACACTATAGGTACTTATCTAGATTTATACTTGATTGCTATGCTTGTATTTTTTTAGTTAACCTTTTTTTTTAACCTAGGTGATCTGTATAGGTACAACGAGTATAACCAAGTATTATAATAGTATAGTAAAAAAATTAATATTAGTACAATGAGTAATTGCGTTTCTGTAAATGTAATTTTATTATTATAGGTTTTGGTAATTATATACGTTGAGGAATAAAATTAGAATGGGGCGCAGAATCTAGTTAATTGTTCATGGATGGGGTAAAAATGTAAAATAATATGTACAAGTCACCAATACACAAATATAAAATTACGAGAAAGGGGTAGAAAGAAGTAAGGACGTATAGGTAGAATAGACTACATGTAACTTTAAATCTTAAAATAGCCTTGTGGATAACTATAAATTCACGTCGCTGTGACATCTCTGGATTATTATGTTTCGGAATACTAAATGAGGACCTATGAAAAAAGTTTAAATTCATCGTTGCAAACCATTTAAGTCGCATTATAATATAATATGTAAAATGTAAAAACGCAATAATACTCGTTGGCCAGTTGGTAGTTAAATCAAGCCGAATAGAGCCGTCGCATCTTGGCTCTTACAGCTACAAACTTTAAATTAAAAATTTCGCCGTGTTATCGGAATAATAAATGGTAGATAGATAATATACGTAACGATTAATCGATTTTCGTAGAGACCAATTATTTAGGTTTGGACCCATCGAAACCATATTAAAAAGTATTGAAACGGTGTCTGCGCAGACATATTTAGCAAAAAAATCATGCAATTTTTATGATCCCCAGTCAACAATAATAATAATTATTTGCAAATATATTATAACCACTGAGTCGGGAACCCGTTTATCGATGTTGGGGACCACTGTCCTCTGACGTTGCTGCCGCACTAATAGAAGTAATAAACACACACGTTACGAATTTACGATAATATTTTACGATGTCCCGCGCTCTCTACCCTTCTCACATTCACACGTGCTTCCGTTTGATAACAACGCTACGACGCTACGACGGAATCGCCGCCGAGATGAATTAATATTGTTCTCGTGGACCCTCATCGTGCGCGCGCGCGCATTTCGACCACGGTTGAAGTTTGTAGACCTAACCGAACCGCGGTTTCAACGGAACGCGCGCGTGCTTTATGGGCCGCCGTCGCTTATCGTTCGCCGTCGTCACTCGCCGCCATCGCCGCAGCCGCCGCCTCGCCGTTGGCCACACTCGGTACTCGGTATTTCAGATGTCAGATTCAGTTTATCAGCAGCTGCCGAATTGTTCGTCGTCTCGTTGCCGGTCGCTTTGCTTATTGTTCCGCGTGCGATTTGCGTCTCGCGATTACGTGCTAAATACCGTACGATAATATTTTTGTTATTTTCCGAGTTTAATTAAATATCGTTTTCTCCGTTTGTCATCATGCTCGTCCATTCGTGTTTTCGCGTTACGCCGTCGTCGCGTTGCATTCAAGTTTGTAAATGTTTCTCAAAATGTTATCACTTTACCATCCCAGACAACGACGACCGTCGGCATCGTACTTATAAAAGCTCTTAGCTGGGTTCCCACTTTACCGTGTCGTGTAGTGTTGGGTTTAATATTTTTTTCGACTTGTTGGTAACGTGTTACAAACGGACTTTCGTTACCTACTTACCTACATAATATTAAATATAATAGACGAATACGAACGGTACCACACGAACGGTATACTCAGTATAGTGGGAAACCCGGCTTTGTTTGGTTGATTTTGCCGATCGCCTTGCCGAGTTAATTCCCACTAAAACGCGATTATTATATTGTTTTAATATTATTATTACTACGTCGATGACGGCCATTATTATTATTATTATTATGAATATATCATAGTACCTATAATTTATTTATTTATCGTATGCCATACTAAAATAATATGGCGAGAACTGTTCACTCATCGCCGGGGTCAATCGTGAGATAAAAACAAACACAATTTACGTAACGTCGTTTGTTCCATTAATTTTGTCGTAGCGGACTTGGGTTCGAAGTTCGATTTAAACCTCCATGTCGTCCGCCAACTGAAAAATCATACCAACATCGAATACCATTCGAATCCTGACCAATTTTAGAAATCTAAATTCTAAATTTAAAAATGTGTCTTTCTGTTGACACAATATTTTTGATATACAATTTTATAATTGATTAACGTTGCCGTTCGTTTCATGGGCTTTTCCCTCTCCTCATTTCACTATCGGTGTTCACACTTCACAACTCCATAGCCGTAAGGAAAATATTTTAAATTTTAATATACCAAACATATTTTCATTTATTAACCGTGTTCAGAACACATTGCAATGCGTTGTCCCGTGGATTACGACCTCGCAGACGTCCGATTTTTGTTTACACGTTCGGTATCCGTTTCATTAAATATTCCCCCCTCTTAAACATCGCCACCGTCTCATCGTCATGTCGTTAAAAAGTCGACGGGGACGTTTTTTTCACACGCGGAGGGTTAATATTATAGTAGTAATAATAATAATAATAATAATAATGTGTTATGTAGGTACTTGTGTGGCTTTGCATTTGGGGCTTGGCACAGTCGTCATCTCCTAGACGGAGACGTGGTTTTTTATTATGCTTATTAATTATTATTATTCGTAAACGTAATTACGCAACAATATATTAAATGTAATATGTACCGGCGGTCGACGTATACACAAAAATAAATCTTTACAAACAAAAAAACACTCGTTTTAATCGGTGCGGTCCATTTTGATACGTTTCGTATTTTTATTTTTGTTTTCTCAAACGGTCACCGACAACGTACATAATGATAACATGTACAATGTACACAATAATATTGATACAATATATAATAGCCAATAGGTATAATGTGTGTCAACAACTTATGCGTTGATGGAATATTAATAGAAATAATAATGGCGATCTGAAATCTCGTCACGTGCAAACGCTACACTCTATGAAATGCGCTCGTTTTTAGCATTCGGCGCGTACCACGTGCTGTCTGGTACCATGGAAACGTGTGATATACCTTCTGCCTGGAGACGCTGGAATCAACAGGCTCTATTTTAGGCGCGATCACATACGACCAGTTTGTACCGTTCTACACGCGGTAGTATAGCGTTCGCCCTTGCACACTTCAGCTATAAATTACCTGTTATAATATTACATTTACATATAGTTGTGTTATAGGTACTTATAAATAATTAAAAAAACATTGAATATTTCTGACCCCTATGTATATTCATGTCTAAACTAGGTACGCATTTATCCAAATTATGATTTTCGGCATTGTCTATTAATTATTATTATTATTAGTTACCGAATAAATAGGTACCTACTTAGGTCTTAGATAGAACTTTAATTTTTGTGGATTTTCGACTAGATTATTTTCCTAAAAAATGTATAGTATTGAAATCGATGTTCAAACAACTAACAAGTTTCGTAGCCATATTCTTTCGCTAAGTTACTATATGAATATTTGAATATTTAGATTGAGATTTAAATTTAAAATTATATAAAAAGACATGTATAGTTAGGAACATTAACCACTATCGTTTGAAAGAAATTCTACCGACATTTAATACCTACTTAGTTAAAATCTGTAGTACATTAATTAGAAAAACTTGGAAACTATTTGTTCAAATGTCGACGTTTTAAAATATTATCTACTTGACTTCTTATAATTTGCTGAAAAGGGGAAGTTCTCCATGATAAAAAAAGACATTTGAGTATAAAAATTTGTTGTCGTTACAAAAAAATGCTCTTTAAAAGTACTTACCTATTATACCAAAAAATACCAAGAATCGTGCATGCTTAACAAATCATCATTTGTATAGTTTGTACAGTAAGTTGTTTTTTGTGGTTGAGCATTATTATTATTATTATTATTATTTGGTATTGGTAGGTATTATTGTATAGTGTAAATTTCAAAATTTTCAAACGGCATACTAGAATATTGTTCTAGATTTAATCGCAACTTCGCCATTGTATCGGATACAGTATTTCAATAATTTTTCCAGACCACGTAGGTAGCTATTATTCGTAACGTAAATAATTGTTTTCACAACACGCGGCTCACAGAGTGGCGTGTCATTCTATTTTGAATTTCCATAATGTCAAAATATCTAGGAGTATTGTTGGTAAAGGTTAAGTACCTATTCAAGGTGTTCGATTATTATTGGGTATTTTTTGAGTATTTAATTATTATGGCTAGGATTTGTATGTAATAAAAATTATGCAAAATAAAATAATATTTTAATTTTATCAAACACTAAACATTTTTCATATAAAAATGTATTGCAAATAAATAGGTAGTATTTTAAATCAGTTTTGAAAACTTCGCTAGAAAATTTTTCTACACATTTTCATAATTTAGCACCTTCTATTTAAATTTAAAAGCATTCTTCGAACTCGTTTATATAAAATGTAAATTTTACACTAAAATGGCATACACATAATATAAAATGTATCTACACGGCAAACAAGTTGTACCTATAACTAACGGTTATAGTAAATTAATAATGAACAACCATAAGTTCACGGCCTATAAAAATCTTGTATTTTTACTCGATATAACCAGCCATATCAGTTTATAGTCTATTTACTATGAATAATACAATAATTACCTACCTACAGATCTTAATTTGATAATACAATTAACATTATTTTTTTCAAACAAATATCCAAAAACTATATACGTAGGTATGCAATTAAACGGTCACTTTGTATGGTCCATCGTTTAAAATGCATAACGCGGACACTTTGTACTATTATATAAATATTGGACGTTTGTCCAAAGTTCTAAAACTATACATTTCATAATTAACGCCCTTTCGTTATCTAACTCCAGTTAAATAATTTTTAAATACAACATCCTTTAATAATACAAAATTATTAAATTGAGCTTGATATAATCAATATCCCATTAATATGGCAAAGTATTATTTTTTCCCATATTAAACTGTGCCTACTTCCTTTGTTAATTTTTTATTAAAAACATGAATATAAAATTTTAAAGAGCTTTACAGAGAACTTTTATAACTTGAATCAGATTCCGTTGTCTATTTATTTTTGTCATTTTATAAATTTTGAATTCTTTTTGAATTTTTTTGTTATAAGTTTTAGGTATCTAAAAAACTTCAACGTTATTATTTATATCTGGCTGACAAGATTATGATACATGGTCACTTCCTGTGCTCTTTATTATACATAATAATAAATCGTTTATTTAAGACCCCATATACAATGTAAACATTTCAAGGGTCCTATAAAACACAATCATCGCCCCCGCATTCGTTATTACTTTTTTTGGACACGTTTTTTGTGATACACCCTTGTTCCTATACATTTTAACCACTTAGCAAATATTAATAGGTAACAAATGGATTTTTCTAAAAATGTTTTTCACATAATCCTTAGAACGAATTTAAATCCGTCTTTGAATTTATTATCGATGAGTACTTTCGTGCAATTAAAATCACATCTGTTTTTGTTATCGGTCATCTGTAGTTATTAGAAATAAATAGGATTCTCTATATATTAATAATAATTTCTCAAAAAAATAACCAAGTATTTTGTTGAAACTATAAAAACGCTCATTTTTGGCTTAAAAATATATGTGACCAGTATTTAATTTATTTAATCTTGAAATTGTATTTTAGTGAAAACGATTTTTGTTTTTTATAAACATATATAAGTCTATATAAGTGATTTAACATGTATATATAATATATAATATATATTATAGAATAATGAATCCCATTGTCATTTGTTTGTATTCCTCCACAATAGTATGATATGTTAAGGTCCCAGTTGAGGTCCTAGTTATGTGTTATATATATGTATAAAATGTGTGTATACTAGAAACAGAAAAACTAAAATTACTCTCTAGAATCTTAACTATAATTGTTTTCGTAGTAGGTATATTTTCATAACGTATTTCATTATAATGGAGTATTTTAACGTTTAGGTAACTGCTTCTGCAACTTTCGACGTTAGAACTCAAATATTCGTAGTCCGCACTCCGCACTAACTTTATTAATTATTAAATTATTACCCTATTGGCTATTCATTCAATTTTTTTTTAGCATACGAGGTAAATATTATTTTGTACCTCTCTACGTCATTATACGATTTCTCTTCGTCTTTCACTGATTAAAAGGATGTTATTTTCTATTAATTGTATTTAATATTATGTATGGAGTAGCTGTGATTTGCGTATGTTTCTCAGACGATTATTAACCTACAATCTGACATTCCCTTGGATAAACATAACCTTATCTTAAATATAACCAAACATAATTTATTTTAAACAATTTTTAGGATTTAAGATTACGTATATTAATTCGAGCCACACAAATTAAATAGCGACCTCCGTCGTAATCTGGTATTTACAAATAAATAATAATACTAATAATATATTGTTTAAAATTAATTGCAGCACAGTTATGTTGAATGATTAATTATTGTTAATTTAATATGTTCATAATTAAACGTAAATAAACACAATAAACTAAAACTATTTCCTATAATGATCGTCATTTCTTGACCGTTGCTCCCGATGCCCCTGTGAGGAAATTATAATTTTAGATATTTTGTAATGTACTGTAAAAATTGACGGTCAATATTAAACATTAAGATGAACAGATTAACTCATTAAAATAATTGTTTATAGCCAAATTTTAAAAATAACATTTGTAAGATAGGTACTTCAGCTCTATTTAGGTATTTTGACCCTCCTCAATACACATACTATAGCTAAAGGCTATTAAAAACGACAACATAATAGATAATATATATAAATGTTAGGATATGTAGTACGGTCGCCTGATCGTGGCGCAATAATGCGTAGATTGTATAGGTTAAGTAATTTTTAATTCTATACCAAAATCCATTGTAGTATTGTACTACCTACATCATTTCTGACATAATTACATAAATACATTACATTTCGATAGTTTTCTTGGTTTGTCATTATTTTTTGGTATATCATTTATCGGAATAGTTGTCACCTGTCGGTGTCCTGATTTGAAAATTATAAGGAAAATACTAATTAAAAAATTACTACTTGCAACGCGTCAATCGTTACAATGAGAAAAACGCAACTACAAAAAATACAAAATGGACCGGACCTACCATGTTATAAAAATGCGTGAATTTCCATGACACCTAGGGAAATATAATAATGTATCTTGCAGAAAAATGTCAATTTACTGGTTTACGTGCGAATGATGACAAAATAACCTAGAATACGTTGGCCTAGAACCGCTAAAAAAGATATTTGTGGTGTATTCAGTTCTATTTATATACAACTACTCCGTGGTGCCGGCGGGCTCGTCAAAAAAATAACCGCTTGCGAACTGTGAAGATAATAATAATAATTCCACATGGACCGCAAACCAGACAACGGCGGTAGCACGTCCGATTTCGAAATGCCTTTGTTCGACTTGGAGTCACAGCGGTTAGAGTTCGACACAAGTTCGGAAACGGATTCTTCCAGCGTTTTTGACTGTAGCCTAGACGAGAGTTTCCAGCAGATAAAGAACGACCTGGAACGGCTCCACCGATCGACCCCGAAAAAAACGAGTTTTTACCGAACCCCGGCGGCTTGCCCCGACGAATCATCCGCTGTCGTCGACGACGAGTTTCCCGAAATCGATATCGATCAGAGATTTGACGTCATGAAAGACAGGGTTAGAAATTACCGATCTAAAGAAACGGAAACGTTGAGGAGATGCATCATCGAACTAAATAACACTATAGCTAGCGTAATAGACAACGAAGGTAAAAATGTGTGTGTAGGGACAAAAGAAATTATGCCTAATGCTTGTTTGGTTTTGATATCCTGTCAATAAAATTACCTACATATTATTATCTGTACATCCAGATTTTTTTTCATTACCTATAAAAATTAAAATACAGGTCCCACATGATAATTATTATGTTCAAGTCATTTTTATGTTAATAAAAAATATGTTAATTAAGTAGTTGGTTTTTAAGTTTAGTTTTTCAATAGGTAGGTATCTAAAATATAATATTAAATTAAAATAAATGTTAACTTTAACCTTTATTTGATTTCATAATCCTGAAATCATTTTTCCAAACATCTTGATGTATTTTGATACATATTAAATAAATATATTTTTTATTAATTAATATTGAAAGTTATTCTGCTTTCTACTAAAATTAAAAATAAATAGGTAGGTCATTAAAAAAATGTGTAAGGTTGTAAAAATTATTTCAAACTATAAAGGTAAAAACATTTTGGTATAAATCTTATCTGTATCCCATACAGTGTTTCAACATTTTATATTTAAATAAAAAAATGTTTGTAAATTATTGTAGCCAGGATTAAATGAGTATAATACCATTAATACTTATTATAATGTATATATTTGTTCTCTTGTTTATTGTTCTTTATACTCATTAGTCATTATTGTTTATCACTATTTTATAGTCAATGTTATACTAATCATAATATCCGTGACTGTTTTTAGGTATGGTCAAAAAGTGCGAACGTTTGGAACTGGATATCTCAAAACAGGAGAAAATTCAATTGCTTAAGACCGATATAGCCGCAATCAAAAGTCGCCTGATGTCGTTTATGCGTATTGATCGACTGGACAGCAACATACAAAACAAAAACGAACTCCAAGCCTTAATCCACACTGCTAAGGTATGTTATTAATTAATTTAGTTATCTACTTCAATTTTATATTACAAAAACACCAATATTATATGTTTAACATACTTTAAATTTATATTTTTAGACTGAATTATCAAGTTTGGATACCTATTGGAATGGTCGCAACATAGTGAGCATCACCGAGGAGTTAAACAGACACTTCAACGAGTTGAACAATTCAAATACTGTTTTGAATCATATGAATAAAGAAATTGCAGATCTATATTCTATTTATACTAACACCAGACAGAGGCAAGTGTATCTGTATAGTATTAGGCACTAAAGGTTTTTCTTTGAAAAATGTAAAACAAATAAGTAAAAGTAGTTTTTGTTATTTTTTGTTGTCAAACTAAAATTTGCTCAATTTTGTAAATTCTAAGGATTTACTCCAATGATTTGTTTTATCCAATTTACATATTCTCGATTTAAAAATAAATATCTGATCTCTACATCTAAATTTCCACAATCCATATCTATGGCCCAAGTCCTCCAATTATATCTTTGACTGGCAATTCCGGTTAATTTATTGTCACACATCATCGGACAACCTATATCCTCTTCACAAAATTGCACATCTTGTCTTATGGGACACATCCATTTATTATTGCCACTTTTAACATCAATATTGTTTTTTAAGTGTAGACTGAATAATCTTTTTGTATGCATGTATTATATACTTACTCAACAGTGTCTTGACACTTTCTGTTAACAGTAACGGTATTGTTTGATACTGTAATCCATTTTTCATAATAATTTAAAGTCATTCTGTTTGATGATTTAATACTCGTGCCATAGATTGTGCATTGTTTTTTTTCCCAGGGATTGTCATTATTTTCGATGAAAAATGTGTTGTAATAATTTGTTGTTTTATTAAAGAATGTATCTGGGATTCCATTGATCTACATGCAATTTTTATCAAACCATTAATACATTTTTACTAAACATGTTTGAGATTTAAGTTAACTACTTCAATCAATAACACTCCATTAATATTATTTTCAAACTGTGGTGTGTATAAAGCTTGCACATGATACTTGATTATTTTGTTACAACTTTGAACCTTGAAGTTATTTATTGTGATTTTATTATTATTTTTTTTTTGTCCACAATTGTGTTATAATTTTTTTAATGGTTTACAATATTATTAGTTGCTTTATATATTATGAATATTATAGGGCATTTACACATTAGGTATATAAAAAAGTAAAAAGATATATTTATTAACGTTACAGACCTATATTATTTAATTGACAATAACTTTTTTAAATGTATTTACTTTGACAAATTGTGGATCAAATTTTTTTATGCAAACTTTCTCAGTTAACATAAATCTATTACTTATTCTACTTGCACAACAAATTGATATTTCTGACAGATCAGGATGCTTTTCATAAATTCTGTATATATTTTTTAAATCCAATGGGCAATACTTAGTTGTTGGTGTATTTGATAACAGTTTATAACTGCTCATATTTTTTGATGTGCAATAACTAAAATTATAGCAAATTAACATTATACTGTAGTAAAACAAAATTAGTTGAGCCATTACACCAATACTTGATTAAAAACTAATATTATTATGTTTTTTCTTATATTATAAACAATTGTATTGACGTTGTGTGTTCATGGTTACAGATTAGAAAGTGAGATATTAAGATATCAGAATGCATTGATCACATGGGCCGAATGTGACAAACAGCTAATGGAGCTTGAGATGAAATTTAAAGGTTTTAGTGACAATGGTATTGTTTGCGGAAACCAGAAGTCTGGATGTTTTGGATCAGCTTCTGACAGTGGCATGTCAGATTCAGGTTCAGAGCATGAACTTAATGAACATGAAAAACGATTGGTTAACCTAAAACAATTAGCTAACAATTTGATGACTATTATGACTCCTGGCAGTGAAGCACTATCATCAATACTAGCTGTAATATAAAATTAAATATTCTTTTTCTTTAAGTTGTAACCAATATATTAATTATTACCATTACAATTTTTTAGAGAATAGAAAATAATGAAAAACAATTGAAAGAACTACAGCAGACCTGCAAAGATCTCATAGGGAGATCAGAGCTTTGCATTGATGATGACAAATTGGATGGCTGTGAAAGCCTCGTTAACACCGATATGTAAGTTTGGTCTCTCATAAACTATAATAATATAGTGCACTACAATACTATTGTATTATATTCAATCAGTTTTGGGTCTTGTACATCTTATTTGATTTTTGTTTTTAAATAGAAATATTCACTTAGGAGTCCAAAACTATATAAGTTAATGTTATGTTATAATAAGTATATAATATTTATATGAAAAATTATCAAATATAATTTTAAACACTTAAAATATTAAATAGCACTAATAGCTTTAAAATTAAAGTTTTCATAAAAACCGATGAGAGAAAATATTCTTAAATTTAAATTTGATGATCAATCAATTCACTGCAATATTAAAATTAACAACATGGACAAAATGGATTATACTGAACTTAAATTTGTTTTATATTGTACGTTTGTAAAACTCAGGAAACACCCCCCCCCCCCCTGGGCATCACTTTTTCTTAAAAAAAAAATATAATTTTTTTTTTTTTTTTTCTATGTTTCGTTACTAACAAAAGTTTTTTTTCTCCTTTAATGATAAAATGCTACAATTATTTCTGATATCTTAAATGAAAATTATTAAACTATTGGGTATACTTGGTTTTTTTTTGGCCTATACTACATTAATTTGAATTCTGCCCAACTTATTTTTATTTTACTAAAATATTATTACATTAAATTACCATGAAATGAAAAATACTAAAACTTAAAATTATGTGTATGTGGGAAAATTCAAAATATTGTTGCAATAGGGATATGTTAAGAATTTAAGATGCCATTCATAAATAATAAGGTTATTAATAGGTAATATTTTTTTATAATAATTTTTCGAAGTGATAAACATCATAGGTACATTCAATATCCTATTATCTCCTTTATTTTATTATATTCAATAGAAAATATACTTAGTTTGATACAAATGCTTAAAAAGAACTCAAATATTTTATTACGACATTGAAAACCACGGTTTAAATATGATATAAAAGTTAATATTTAAAAAATTATATTTTGGATCTTTTTACGGTCTGGAATATTTTTATTTTTATTTATTATTAATTTAACCTGTTAGTATTTAAGATTATAACTCATCTATCAATCCAATGTCCTTAATTTTATAAGCTAAGAATAAAATAGGTTAGTAAAATAAAGTTTTAACATTGTTTTTTGATAGTTGAATTTTTTAATTGTTAATTATTACAAATTAATACAATTTTGAATAGACTCAATATTCCTCTTATGCCCAAAATATTTGTTTTGAGTGTTAATTAAATGTTTTATCATATGTTCTGTATTTCATGCTATCCTGGGTATCCAGGTAAGCTGAAAATAATATTTATTTTCTGCATGATAATTCTTAACACAGATCGACCTTCAATCTTCTACAACATTAATGAGGTACTGTACAGAAATACAGATTATAAACTGGAAATGTCTTGATTATATTTTGCTTATTCCTCAATCCTCATATTGAGCTATATCGTTTTTAAATTGATAAATTTTTCTTGTTGAAGTATCCAAAACCTAACAATATAAATTAAAACATTAAAAATGTTATATTTAGGTATTTCAATTGTTATCCAAACCTTGAGCTTTATTTTGCATGTACCACTGATATGGATGGTTGGTCTACTAAACATAGAATTATAGTAATTGCTTTTTACAGGTAGTCAAATTTAACTAGATCATTTTGATTACCCATAAAGTGAATTCAATATGCCAATAAACTAATATATTTTAATTTATATTTATATGTTAAATACTTATTGAATTGTATAGTACTTTTATCAAACTATTACAATTTGGAACTTATTGGTATTATTTTCATAATGGTTTTTCAATATCAATAGTGACTAAAATATATCTTTACTTTATGATTCATTATGTTGACAATGATAATATGATGATTAACATAATATACAAATAGTTATTCTTCATCAACTGAATAATTATTTTATTTTGTACTTGAGAATTCATCTTAATTATTTCACATTAAATACATTTTACAAGATTATTCTATGAAAAATATTGTCTTTAGATTTGTTTTTGAAGTTATTTTATTTCCATTTGTAATATGTAACACTAATAAAATATAATATTATTTTTGGCTTTTACATAAAGAAAGTAGATAGGTAGGTACTATATTTAGTTTATAACCAATATTTTAAAGTTTTGAAAATATGTTATGCATGTAGTTTTCCATTATTGTATTTTTAGTGTTATATAATTTTATTTTGTATATATCACATATTATGTGATTTCAAATTATGTTATAAATCCGTAGATCTTTAAAAGATCATTTTAATAGAATAATTGCTATAATACTCTAATGTATTTTGTATGTACATATTTATGTATATTATTGTACTTAGGTTTTGTTATGGTACATTATAATCTAATGGTATTACTAATTACTTGTTAACGTGAAAATTATAATATTGATTAGCACGCCTGCAATTAAATAAATAGAATATTTGATATTGACGATTGAAATTGATAAGATGTAGGTAACGGGGACGCTGTGTATCATTTATATGTTATTTTACATGTTCCCCGTTACAGATCCACCCCCCGCTGGCCTGATAATTGATAAGCTTTCAATCGCCAATACGAAATCGACTTCCTACGATATTTTTTCATACGTCATAATATAATATTTCATATTTCTTATGATATACTGAAAATGACATTGTGAATATAAGTATATAGGTTTGTTATTGATAATTTTTTTCGTGCGCCACGTGCCCACGTGCGAGAACTGTTTTGCAACAACGTTGGACATTGTTTTCACGTTGGAACGGCCGTCGATCTTTAGCAATCATCACCTTTAGGTTACGTTTCTATACTATTTTATACGTCGAAGTATGCACATTTGTCTTCTTTTTAATACGTGCTTTTAATTGAAAACTCGTTAAATATTTTTATCAAGCTGACTTAAATAGGTATACTGTCGAGCGATGTTGAGTTTTTTTCTATAATATACCCATTAAACACTGTTAGCTTTAATTTCAAATAGACTAGTTAACTACTTATATTTGTGCTAATTCCACGGATCATGTTGAATAATAATTCGGCATTAACTTAATATTCTGTCACATGCTTAACTATTCTGCGCTTGTGTCGATCTAATAATGTGTTGCGAATTAAAAATAATATCTGTCGGACGCGTTCCAAAATATGTATGAGTTAATCGTAAAAGAAATATACGTGGGTCGTCATCATCGTATACAGGTGAAGGATGGACCTGAAAGGTTTGCCAGCTGAAATGAGCAATTCGCAAATCCCCCCCTTGATACACCCTATATCAGTATACATCGGAACTACTATATAAATCATCGACTTGGGTATAATAGTATAATATGCCCCTTACTGAACTGCGATTAATTCATAAACTTATTATTTTTTTTCTAGCTACTTAGTTGGAACTTAATTGTATTTAGTTAATTTGAATGTCTCATGCCAATTTGGTTTTAAAATGTTGTATGTATATTATTCTATTTGTTAATATTGTTTTTCAAATTTAATTAAATGCATATTTGAGCTGTTCCGACACTGCAGCTTGCCCTATTCTATACATATAATCGTTTTTATAATTTTATCCATTTCATCGGAGGAATATAGAAAGCGTTAAAAAAACGAGTAGATCGCGTATGTCAGGGGTAGGGGGAACGTTTATTGGATCAGACTATACTGAGTTGTGAGAGGAAATTTAAACCAGTTATGCATGTTGTGAGTATGTTGGTTATGGAGACGTATTATGTTTAATAATAGTATTATATTATAATATTATTATATTATGATGTAACGTGCGGGCGGCGGGCCCAGGCGCAATTCTCGCGCACTGACGACCGTCTGACGAGTCACTAGTGACTAAGTGTTTAGTATATTTCTAGTCGTCGCCGCAGTCGTATCGCTTCTGCGCTCAGAGTCTGACCTAACGTTACTCGCGTTTTCAGGCAGTTTTAAACATTTCGGATTTTTGTCTATTTTATTGGATTTGTCCTTTTTTCGTTACTACTAAGTATTTCGCTGATATGCATACTACAATGTCGATCGCAATTGACGAATCGTTTCCTATACTGATCACCGACCAGCCAGACGCGCTGCTCGTTGTCCGGAGCCCTTTGCACTACTCCAAAAGCGTCATCACCAACGTCTTTTACTTTTTGCTGTCAGTCTATTTCTATCTAGACCTACAGGGTGGCATGTTTTTTTCTTAACGTCAAAAATGCTGATAAAGGTAATATTGTTGGGATGTATTCTTTTTTTCAAGTGTTCGATAACTTAGCCAATATAATTTTTAAGTATAATAATTTTATCATTGATTGTAAATACTAATAGAAAATTTGGTTTTCATCGCTGGCGTCACGTGTTTATTTCCGTGAGAAAACCTTGAAATAATTACACCTCTTAAGTTCCTTTTGATATATTACGTCCTTGGTAAAAACCAAATAAAAGTCTGAACACATTTTAAAATGTTTTTTTTTTGCTTGTTTTGTTTGCCACCTTATTATATAGACGCCATCTGCATAATTATGAACGTACATACTGTTTGCACAAGCTGCAGTTCGTAATCTCTATAAACACCTATTTAACATGCGTGGGTCGTAGGTTGAGTCATTATTGTAGTAAGTACCTATATTATGTGAAAAAAATATGCAAAACTAAAAAGTAACGAGAATCCGGCGATATCATCACTTATGTCACCTACTATATTATAGTCATTAATACAAATATCCTAGTTTAATAAATAATCTTCATGCCCTAACTGATTCACGCCGTGTATCCGTGAGTTTACTTTAAACAACGTTAATATAATAATACAATTAATAATATACATTTTTAATAGTTATAATCAACAATCTGTAATCGTAAAAATATCATTTTATTACAATCAAATACATTAATGCATTTATTGGACACGATATAATGCTATACAGGCAATATATAAATATAAATAATACAATAATATTTTTATCGCAGTGGAAATACTTTCAAATTTGCCATATATCCAACTCTAATTTAGTACGTTGTATACTCGATGATGACGTTCATTGTAAATTCCTATATACTAACGATGGCACTATATGCGTGTACGATGCCATCAGTAAAAAAGGGGTAGGTGTATATTATGTTATACATACTTATATCTTATATCTATATGTATGTATCATACATTTTTATGTACTGGACTGATGATATATCATGATTATCGTTGTTCTGTCTCGTCCTGGCCCTTTTAAAATATGGTTGGCAAAAACTAGCGATGTTTTCACCGCGTTATAATATAGATAATGATATACGTATATTATACGTAAACCTTTGTCCGAAACGAGTCTTAACGCATTTCTCGCCGCATAAAAATATCTTTTCTCACGCTATCCAGCTAGTAATTTTTCTCTAAAGACGATTTTAATCCACAGTTTTATGCCGGACAATTTCACATTTTATTTTAAGTGCAATTAAATTCGTTTAATTTTTGTATTGCTAAAAAGTGGCTAATATAAGAGTATTTCAAATAAATTACCAAAATGTTTAAATAAATAAATTATTATAAATCATAGGTAACATTTAAAAAACTTGTTATGACAAAGTATTTTTATTATCTAATTAAGTAATTTTTAGTGTTTTTGAATTTTTTATGTTGGAAATAAAAATAATCATTTTTAGAATATAAAAATATAGTAGGTAGATTTGATTGATTAGTTTTCACATACTGCGTTATGCCGTAGGTATTTTATTATTATTTTCACGTTTTAGGTAATTTATTTTAAAAGAATTTTATAGTATCATTTATAATATATTTATAATTTTACTAATGACAACTAACAAGGTCTTCAGTCAGTTTTTTTCATTTTTATATTAATATTCGATCGTAACCGTTCCCTTGCTCTGGACGATGTAGGTCATGACATGGCCACTGTGTGACTATATTGGTTTATCGAGTATTATTATTTATTATTATATATACTATATAGGTAGCTACATAATAATATAATAGGTACAATGTACATTTTGTGACATGCGACTGTACTGCGCGCAGCCCACTTGTGCATCGCCTCCCAACTATTCTCTGTATTATTATAACAATAATTACAGCTTGTCAACGACAATTGGGTTCGTCCTGTTAAAATCGACGACTACTATTCAGTATAATTAACCATAATCCGTAATAACACCATAATTTCTAGGTAAAAAACTGAATGTTTATTGATTCTGTGACGTTTAATTTATTCAGGTGAAAATTTCAATAATTTTGAGGGAGGAAAAACTCATTAATTTACTAACATTTCGTAACAATATTGCATGTTTTTTTTCCTTTTTGCTATACTTATAAGTTATAGTATTGTAGGTAATGCAAGTTTTTATCAAACTTCCTACTACAATAGATACTAGGTATTGCAAAATCTATAAAAAAAAATATACTCTAACTTTTTATTTCATATTTTAATAGTAGGTAGGTACATTAACACATACATAATACATTTTATTTTTGCATTATGCTTTAGTGCATAATATGCGTTTACTTATTTAACAATTTTTAAGTGTATAAAACCTTGATACAATCTTGACTACTATATAGCAATTATCATCTATTCCACAAATCATAATATTTGTTTCGGAGCACTAAGAATGATACTGCATGCAGTAGTTTGATTTTATATTTATATAAATATCAAATTCACATTGGTATGGAGACACGGGTTCGGGTGTCATTTCTCTGCTGTCGTGACTTGTGACCTTAATCAATTCTACCCGTAATCTAAAACGAGAACCGACGAGGTGAATACCGACCTTCGTGTTCGTAATATTAAACATGTTTAAACCTATATTATCAAATGTTCTACTCATCTCGCATAGACCTTGGGCTTGTTGTTTTCTAGACCATCGTCTATTCGTTTGTATAATGTTTTGCGTCTAGTGTGCGTATAAACGATATTTAGAAAATTTTATAGATTAATTTTCTACATATTTTAGTATATTACCATTTACCAGAATTTAAAAAAAAATTAAACACGAGTACCCGTGGAATTAGCTAAAAATTGGTAATCCGCAGACACTATACAGGGTGATTCTTTTATCATGAAACACTCGTTATTTCAAAAAGTATTACATTTTTTTACATACTTTCAAGTTGTTAAAAAACAACGTTATTACTAAAAAATTATATTTTTAAATATTTTTATCTTTATAATTTTTTTAATTTTTTACTTTTTTGAATGACAACATAGAGTTTTAATTTCATATTCCAAAGCAGAATATTTTTCAAAGTATTTTGATTCATAAAAATCGAATTTAAGGCGAGTATTTTATGAGTTATAAGTATTTAAAGTTTAGTTTGGTGGAGTGGAGTGGTACGGGATTACCCCGCAAAATGTTTGTCCTCTACTCCGCTTAACATTAAATACTTTTAAGGGGATTCGATACCGTGGTTTTCTGTTTTTGTCTAACACACGCGCGCATAGTATTTTAGACGTGTTTTTTGCCAAACATACCAATTTATCTAATGAAGCGATAAGAATTCTGAAAACAGATTTGAATTTGTCGTCAAGTCTACTTGAAATCGACTTCCCCACATTTTTGATTTT
>NC_042495.1:76188528-76199293 GCF_005508785.2 Acyrthosiphon pisum | reverse complement strand
TCAAAAATGTGGGAAAATCGATTTCAAGTAGACTTGACGACTTAAATTCAAATCTGTTTTTAGAAATCTTATCGCTTCAATAGATCAATTGGAATATTTGGCAAAAAAACAAGTCTAAAATACTATGTCGCGCGTGTGTTAGACAAAAACAGAAAATCTCGGTATCGAATCCCCTTAACTCATAAACTACTCATCCTAAATTCAGTTTTTATCTACCAAAATACTTAGAAAAATTCTGCTTTAGAATATGAAATTAAAGCTATGTTCTCATTCAAAAGAGTAAAAAACTTAAAAAAATATTTTTAAAAACATTAATACTTTTTGAATTAATGAGTGTTTCATGGTAAAAGAATCACCTTGTATATTATACAAATGATTATTTATTAGTCTTAATGAGACGATTTTATAAAAGTAGTCGACTGTCTTTACCCACTCATTCCATCCGCTAACTCACGACGATCTCCTCTCCGGAAATGTTGAACTTTGTTAACGATATGTCAAAATTGGATATATCCAATGAAGTGATTCAATATTATATTATCTGTTACCACTGTTTTTTTTTATTCAATAAGTAGGTATACCTATCTACCTCAGTACGTTATATCTTTGTCAATATCTAGTATCTACAGCGTGGTTTTATATAGAATCTGAGCCAAGCAATGTATTGGCTCATCTTTTTTTTTCTAATGTCACGTTTTGTAGCAAAATATTGTATTCGATGATCTTCATATTGTAGGCAGTTTCTGGTATCAAATTTCTAAGGATTTATTTTAAAGTATAGTAGTATCTCAGTATTTTTCTTAATAATTGATAAAAACTAAAGAAAAACAGGAATATTTTATACACTCCAGTACTGGTTAGTAAGTTAGGTCTTAAGTATAATCGTGTGATCATAATTTTCTCGTCGTTTTACTTTGTAAATCCTACCAACTACAATCGTAATTAGTTTTATATCTTTAGTAGTTCAGTCGCCGTGTCTTTTTCCCACGTCGACATTTCGACTTGTACTCGTCAACCTTAAAAATCGTCTATACAAATGACCGTGAAACCGTTTACATGTAAGAAAAAATATTATATTTATTAGGAGGTACCTACAACTACAGTGTGTTGTTATCACACATTTATATCGTTTCGGCACTATTGTTAATATACTATATATATTGCCAATCATTAATGTAGTATTGGTATAGGTACTTCAGCCTGTGTGAAACGTCAATCAGGAATACTCAAAACAAATATAATATTATTTTGTGTTATTAATTATAACTATTGCAACTATCCCAAATACATTTTATGCTAAGGCCTAGAATATACGCTAATAATTCTAATCTAATCACTGTAACTATCGACATTAACCTACATTATATTATATTATATTAACTTCTATTACGTAGAATTTAATATACAGAAGAATTATTTTCTAATGCACATTTGCACTGTTGATTTTAGTGATTTTTAAATTTGTCAAATAAAACCGTCAACATTTTTTTGGACTAAAATGTAATCTGTTTTCTGGCGATAGAGATGCAAAATGTTTTTTATCATATTAATCATTGCTATTAATTGTAGGTGGTAATTATAATGGTATACTAGTCAAACACAATGCTGCACGAAAATGTATAGTAGGTTGGTTACGATATCACAATAATTGTTTTTACACTCGGGACTACAAGTGAATCCGTTTCTATACATAATTAGTCTAAGGTTCCGAATTTAAAACACAAAAAAACTATTGAAATACGCAAAAATGTATATTAGTATGTGCAGTGTATATATAAAATAATATAGTAATGTAAAATACATATAGATCCAACTTAATTCCATCTAAAAGGTAGCAACAATAGAAAAAAAGCGAGTGCTTTAAATTTGAAGCCTTGAGCTTAATAATAAAACAAACGACGTATAGGTTAGATTATAGAACATATAGATACTTGTGCGCCGAGTTTCCGAAATGGCGTTTGTTTTTATTGTTCCTAAATAATATTTTCCCGAACGGTAGCCGACGTTGTGTTGGTTTGCCGCGTTTTCATAATATCGTATTTCGAGTCTTAGGCGGATTGCGTTTAATTATTTATTTTCATTTTTTATACTCTCGCGCTGCATTTTAATGTACAATTATAAAAATATCAGAAAATCATCAATTAAGCGCAGCTGTTGCAGTAGGCGATATCAACGTGTATTAAACGTATTTTTAGAACGCTTATTGTATGTATGTACCTATAGGCTATAAATTATAATGTATAATATTATGCACGACGATTAGATTTACCATACAATTTTCTCATTATATGAAACTACACGTTTTAAAACCATAAAAACAAATCATAAATCGTATGCCCTTTAGAATACATTATGATCGTTATTAATTATAATTTTTTAACTTTAACAAAATAGTGCTGTGTATAATCAGCGAACGTGATAATATATTACGTCATTCAGTATAACATTAATCTGTTAAATAGCATATGTTTATCGTTAATTATATTATTCGCATATTTTCTAAAGAAATACTTGTAGACTATTTTAATATATCAATGATAAATTTGGATCTATGGTTCCTCGATGTCGTAATACTTATGTTATATACTTATATGCATGTGGTTAAGTTGTTGTTTGGTATAATACAGTGAAACTTTCATATTACAGAATCTCACGGGGCATAAAAAATATTCGTGTTATAGAGAATTTCGTTAAATGGAAGTTTCACTGTATAATATTTTTAATATATTATGACTATTTTATTGGGAGCCTAGTTCTTTGCAATTAATTTTTAAAATTTAGAAAACATTGTTTTGAAGAACAGATGTTATAAAACACTCACTATACCCGTATATAAAATTATATGTACCTAGTTCACCACAAATACCCTGAAAATGTAGAAATTAACTTAGTAAAAAGTGAGTTTGATTCTACAGTAAAATATATACTGTATACTACCATAATATTATAGTATACATGTAACGAACCCTTTTAAATCTAGACACTCGATTGCAGGGTCCTGTCCTATAAGCAGGCCACACCATGACTAACCGACAGTAGGAAATACTGCAGTGAACTGCACCGTGTAAAATCTCGAGAAATAAAAGGCTTACAGCTCCACCAAGTCGACATCTGCTTGGCTACCCATAACGGTCGTTGGCTTGGCGGTTTTCTTGTGAGATTTCGGAGCCTCACTGCGGCGATAAACTAATTCTATACGTGTTACTCGGCTGCAGTTTAAACCATTTATGCCACATTGCCATCATACGAGTTTTCCGACGTCATGCTAATAATGTACTCTTGTGTTTTGTCCTTTGCAGTGTCGACGCGGACGCAACGGCGGAGGAACCTATCGCGGAAACGCCTGTCAACAGCAACGCACGTTTCAGGCGCATGAGCTGGATCGCCGGCACGTTCTACTTGATCGTCATGATCCTGTGGTCGGTCGACTGGCTGGAACCTCAGTGCTGTGACCTGCAGAACAACTACAAGTGGTCGTTCGCGCTCGGTCTCCGCTACATAAACGGACCGCCGCCGACGTGATTCTCGCGACACTGAATTTTACGTCGCTCCTTCCGAATTGTTTTTTTTTTCGTTTCTGTTTTTGTACATAACTTATACATATTTGTTATTTCAATATCGCCGTCGGATACGGGGACGTTGACGATTTGGTAATAAATCGTTTGAGAGGATATAGTATAGTCTTCTGTACTATATGTTTTCGCTCTCATCCGGCTCACTGTATCATGTCCTATCATCAAAATCAACAACATTCCTAACAATTATAATTTACCTTAACTATATATCTATATATTAAAGAAAACAAAAATGTTTTTTTTTTTTTTAAATTATTATTTTTATGTATATTTTGAATGATATATTATTATTATTTTTATTGGATATCGTTTAGAACGAATATTTGCAATTATAATGTATATCTTATAAACGCTTATTTTTCATCATCATAATATATGTATAGCCTATTTTATCGAACGAGGTCGACATTTCGTTCAATCGTTTCGATTTGTTTTTATATAGTTTATTTCGTTTTCTAATGCAGACCAGTGGGATAATACTTTGTTTGCTGCGGCGAACGGTTGCTCTTACTTTATATTGATGTTTTTTTTTAAGTATACAATTATTGTGAAACATATTTGTATTATATAATATATATATACTTCAAATTTCAATGTTACACACTCGATAGTACTATCAAGTCAAAACATTTTATTCTGCAGGTTTTTCGTCGCGTATATAATAGTAATAATATTATTATAATAAGGCACACTCCGTTTTTCAATCAATTTTGTCGTCACTATATAAGTATGTCAGGAGTGTGTAGTTTTCCAAATGTTATTTTTTTTAATTACCATTATCATAGTTATCCATTGTTTTTTTTTTATACACCGCATGTTACCAGTTTAATTTTAACTTTATATAATATACAGAGTACAAAAGTTTTAAAACCTAATTATAATAATATTCTTGTCGAGACGAAAACGTTTGTTTTACCCCGATTTCATTTGTATAAAATAGTAATATAATATTATAATATATTTATATGTCTTCCACAACGCGGATCGACGCATAATCGTTTCTGTCGTATAATTCGAAATACATACTATATGTAAATTGTAAGATGTAACACAATAATTCGATGACAATCTTATTCAGTGATCATTTTTTTTTTCTTAGACGTAAGTTTACGATTGAAGAATCAAGTCGAATATAATATTATATAATATTGTAAATATTTATTGAAAACGAACAAGAATATTATTTCATAGTATTTATGCAATATGTATAATATAATATGCGTGTGTAGTTAATACTATATATTATATAGTTATAAAACCGGGTAAATATTACAATATTTTATATGTGCTCTAATGTAAAACCATAACTTGGTCATCTCTGATGTCTGTTTTATGATAATTATTATTCACTCTTTCTACTCCCACAATATATATATTATATATTTATATTATTATTTATCGATGGCGATAATTTTATCTCAATTTTTTACGATTTGTCTAGTCTCATTATTTTAATTTTTTGTTATGTTATATATATTTATATACCTCGTTACAACAACGTTCGTCCGTCTGGACGGACACCAATCACGTATAGGTACAGCACATTGATTAAATATGTTATAATATGTCAAAATGAAATATATTATATTTAATCAATGTACCTACCACATTAAACCTCCGTGTAACGTTTAGCCGAGAGCTTTTGTAATACAATCTGTAACTACATCGGAATTGCAAATATATATTAAATAATATATTTGTGGGTGCAGATAGCATTTATGAATAGATATATTTTAATGTATAAACCTAAGTTTTTTCTATAATGTAATAAGGTATACTGCATTTTTTTAGTCGCGCTCTGTAGCGACGGTAACATAAAATAATATTATTTGTATCTGAATTCATTATTATTAATTGAATTTTCGATTAATATTATAATAATAATAATCGTTTGACTAATTTATTATTATTATTACGTATTTTCGTTACGCGTAAATCAAGTATATATTATTATTATAATAATAATAATATATAAATATAGTCGTGACGTTGTCGTTGTGACGCGTGTCGGTTGTCCGTAATACTTGTACTTAAAAATAAATAAATAATGATATCAAAATCGTTTTGCATAATATATGAACACTGCAACGATATTGGCGTTTGAGTAAAGGGTTTTTTTTATGTAATATGTAATTAATCTTTATTCAATAAAATAAAGCAATTTATTGTATTACACAAACATTACTGCGGTATTTTTTTCATTTTTTTTGGTAGAAACTTGAATCAGACTGGTGGCTGCAGTCCTGATCAGGCTGATTAGTATAATTATATTGATTGAGAATACTTAGAATAATGTATGAAATTATATTGCTTATTTTTATCACCTGTATCATAGATATCATAAAGCCATTAAGGTGTACCTCATAGATACTCATGTTTTTTATCACCGTTTGTCGTTGATTGTTTTTTTCTTAATGATTTAAAGCTATTAGCTATACGCCCTTTGTTTTATATTATTACAAAATACACGATAAAAGCATCTGATTAACTATAATATATAAATACAATATTATTAAATACACGTTCCACACTTTTTAATATTATAAATGTCGTGTGGTTACGTCACTTCTTTAATTACCTATATAACCGAATGCCTATTACATTATAAATTTATTCTTGTAAATTACGGTGTAAATTATTATATGTTGATAAAAATCTGGTAATTATTGTTAATAATGTGTTTTTGTCGAGTAGGTAGAGTGTATGAGCGACTTTTACCGTTGGACAGTTGACCAAGAATTACTGTTGAATTATGCACAGCCGTTCAACATGTGAATAAAAAAAATATTAATAACATTATAACATTGTTCTCGAAAACGATATATTATCGTGTATTCATGTAGGTATTCCATTGCAATTAGTGCGCAAGAATTTTCTTCGTACCAGCTCAACCATTTGACGTTGCAAGAAGTCGGTATTTCCATAAAAATAACTCATATTCAAAATTACAAATGACACGATTTAGACTTCCCAAAAATAAACTTTATTTGCTTAGATGTAAGCCCCCTATGGGTTATTTTAAATGTATAGTTTTGTTAGGTGTGCGGGAGTCCCCTCAGAATTTTAACCTTAGTTCATAGTTGCATCAACAGATCCCATTTACAGTGTATATGAATTTAGTATAACTTTTAGCGTGAAAGTCATTATCTAGCATTTTGATAAATTAAGCCATAGGCTTAGACCTTCTCCTCGACTAACCAATAGGTCTACCTGCAATCTTACACTATTAAGATTTTAGATTGTATGTTCATGTATAGCTTTATAATCTCGTAAGCGAAAACCAGCATTTTTGCGTGTCTCGATACAGAAAATCTTATACACTATTTACCAACAATGGAAAAAGAAGGGATGATAAAACTGCACCTTGGGGAACTCCAGATACATAGGTACATTGATTTATGATTTAACCTTATGACGTAATCTTATCCACAGCTGTTACCTATTTGAAAACTAAAATCTGATCCAGGAGAGTATAATATATAGGGATTAGGGGTTCACCAAAGCCAAATAATTATTGGTCGGAACCATGACGAGAACAGCATGATTTAGGGGAGACTGGCTTAATATGACATATTAGGGTACTCATTGATGTTTTGATTAGAATTATTGATATTGACGAACCGAATCCGCATTATATACGTGACAAACACGATTAAAGATATACCTAAAGGTATATCTTTAATCGTGGTGACAAATAACCTCCTACATACAATTATATACAGTGACCACAGGTTTTGACCTTATCAGAGAATTTGATAACAAAAATGTGTTTTTTGTCTTATCAACTTTTTTTTAATCATTTTTAAAAATTAATTTTAAAATATAAAACTTTATGTTCCTTCGATTTTTTTTATTCGAAGTTGAACATAAAAAGGCAAGCAATACTAAAATTATTTTATAAATAAGCTTATTATAATACTTTGGCCATAAAAACTTTGAAAAAAACTTGTATGACATCAGGTAAAATGACATAGCAGTGTTTGTTATTATATTATTTTCATATTTATATTATTATATTAATTATATTAAAATATATTTCTAACGTGTTGCTATTTTTTATAAAAAAATTGATTAAACTATTAAATTGCAAAAATTTTAAAATTTATTTCTATTGCCAAGTATATAATGGTTGCTTATACAAATGTAGTGTAGGTATGTCATTTTACCCGGAGTGTCGGGTAAAATGACATAGTAGGTAGGTACATTTAAAAAAAAGTGAATTAAAATTATTTGTTTGTATTAAATGTACAATTAGACTTCAGAAATATATGTATAATATAAATACAAATATGCTGCTAAAGTTTCATGTGTTAACTAACATTATTTCTTCAGTTTTTTTTTTTTAAATTAAAAAGTGGTATGTCATATTAAGCCTGCAGTCTCCCCTACTGGGTCGGATTCTTTAGAGAAGTCTGTTATTAGTTAATAGTTATTATTAACAAAATAATTAATAAATAAAACATATTTGTTGTGTTACGAAGATCATTTAAAAAAAATAAAATTATTTCATAATAGGACAGGCCATGGAGGTAATGTTAAATTACGAAATGCGTTACATGATGCGTATATATTATCATTGAATATTGATTATGAATACCTACTGGCTACTATATAGTATAATAATAGGTATTCATAATCAATGGTATTATGTTCCAAGACCTCCATTTAATAAAACAATATAGAAAAGAATAATTTATTATCATATAATATAATTTATTGCTAAATAACATAAAATATTTGTTTTATAACAATTACACAAAGACACAAAGCATACAATATACGTTTTGTACGTTTCATGAAATGTGTTTGCGACTTATGCCTATACTGTTTAATGCAGGGATTCTCAAACTTTTATAAACACTTTACCCCTTGTTATCAATATATTTTTTTGGGTACCCCTTCTTACTCTTACTCTTAGTTACTAAACTAAAATATATATAAAAAAAATTTAAAGACACGTTATTATTTCATTAAGATTAATTTATTAAATACTAATATACAACAAATTTTAAAAACTATAATCGTTTATTTTCAAAGAAATTAGTGAGATAGGTGAGCTTGTTTCTGTTGGCACCGTTTATCAATATTGGGTTCTAATTTAATTAAATACAATCTTGAATCATCTTCAACATTTAATTTATTTTTATATTTACATTTAACATAAGTTAAACTTGAAAAACCTCTTTCACATAAATAAGCGGTGGAAAATCCAACAAGAAATTTGACAGCAGTGCTAGACAGTTCTTTTTGTTCCTCTCCAACAATAACGACACGTTCGCGGTAACGACGCAAGATTTTATATCCGAGCGCAGATGGGCCATGCGCATGACATCCAGCTTAACGTCGCGCTTTTATAATTATATATTCTACCGTCTCCTACTCTACTTGGTATAACGATAGCCACGCTTACTCAATAAATGACGAATGAAACGGTTAGATACGCCCCATACGGTATCGTTTTAATTTAAAATTCACAAATGTTACCTTGGATTTTAGAATTTTTTTTCTCTATTTTAATTTAAAGGTTTGATGGCCAAACTTGTACCCTTTAAAAAATTTCGAGTACCCCCGAGGGGTACGCGTACCACAGTTTGAGAAACACTGGTTTAATGTATGGAATAACAAATGTCTAATGCGTTTTGATAATCATGATGACTACTTTATTTAGTACATTCGATAAATCTCTTTCAATAGCTATAAATGTAAACTTAGAGAATCGATTTGGTAGTTGAGTACCTAACATAAGTTGAACTTGTATAAGTATTTATTCAACGCATTGCATGTTCTTTCACTAGATGTGGAGCTTGTTGGGACAGAAAATTATTATTTCTGAAAAGAAATCCGAACAATTTAATACAATGGTTCTCATAAACTGATCTTACAGCAGAATGAAAATAACAAAGATAAATTTGTAAAACATTTATTATGCATACACCTCCCAAATACAAATGTTGACAAAATTGATTATTTTAACGAGAAATTTTAGAAATTTTAGTTCTGTGGTGTAGATACTTGATACTATCCGATACAAACCGTATTTACTGTATACCTATACCTAATAATATATTAAATCTAAAAACCAGTAATCATATTTTTTTATAATCAAATTTTTATTTAATAAAAATAAATTTGTTTGTGCTTCTAACATCTATACACTATATCTAGATATAATTTAAATTCAAAATTCAAAATTATTTTGATTATTGTGATATTAAATTTCAATGAAAAATTGTTCACTAACACGGAACTCTTTGATATAAAAAGTAACATTATATTATATCTGTGGATTCATGAATATGATGTATTATAAATATCTATCGCATTTATATTCTATGGCAATTGCCAAAGTCGTTGCAGAAGACACAGTCGATATAAATTCTAAAATTTCAATAAGCATTAAGCAAAGCAGACATTAAAATCAAACATACTGCGTTTCTTATGGTTTTATTTTACATAAATCACAATATTTTCAGTTCAGCTGTATTTGGAGCTTTTCCACATCGGCGTCGCAGTTCACACACGTCACGAATTCAGCCGAAAGAGTCGATAATTAAAGTAAGTTTGTTTTCATATTCTTTTGGGGCTTAATTTTACTTTGATTTTTTCTAAAATATATGGTAAAAAATAAATCATATTTCGCTAAAATAACGTTTAACAATTCTAATAATGTCAGAGAACAAAAAAATAATTAGCCATCAATATATAAACGGACAGTTCGTTAAGCTGTATATTATATTTGTTAAGCTTACATTATATTATTATGTAAGTTTGAGCACAAACTCGCACACATTTCGCTATGATTAGATTATTTTCAAAAAATATTTCGATACTTTCAAGTTTCAGTTTGGAGCGAGATGATGATGATGATAGCTGTTTCTTCGGCGACGGCGGCACTCTAGCTAGGTTTCACCGGAAGAGTCGATGTTTACGCGTAAGTTTGTTTTCATATTATTACTATTTTACATTTACTTTAAGACTTAAATTAAATATTTATTGTCACAGACAATATGTTAACTGGGTGGCGTAGAAGCATTTATAAGTTTAATCCTAAAAGCGCAATGTATAAAATACGCGAGACCGAACAGTTCAAGGCCATAATCGTTTCTACACGCCAGTTTTAAACTTACCTTTTTGCATAATATGCTATACGCCGGGTATCACCTTATGTTTGCGCGAAGTTTTTAAAATAA
>NC_042495.1:76182187-76188478 GCF_005508785.2 Acyrthosiphon pisum | reverse complement strand
ACATAAACAAAACGCATTTACGAAAAATCATTTTTTCTGTGCGTTTAAATAATCTTAGAGTAAAGTCACCTATTACAAAAAAGATAGAGAATAATACTTTTGAGGAAATGACATATCGATTTGTCTAAATATTGTCTCAAATCAATTTAAACATCATTTAAATTTACAACATTTTTTTATTTATTTTTAAAGAGGAATACAAAGTCAAATAATAATAAAATATAAAATCGATATGTCATTCCTTTAAAATTATTATTCTCCATCTTTTTTGTATAAGATGACTTTCTCTAAGATTACTTAAACGCATAGAAAAAATGATTTTGAGTAAACGCGTTTTGTCTATGTTGCGCGTGTGCCAGAGAGAGAAAACGAATAGTGCGCTGACATCCTCTATTCATACAATTTGGTTGATTGGTAAAATTAAAAAAAAAATTGTGTCATTTTTATTCAATTTTCAAATAAAGCTTACGTGCCCGATTTCTTACCTTCTCAAAACCTTTTATGAAGTGTGTAGGATGAATATTTTTTTTTCATTTTATTTTATTTACCGCCCTATATTATCTAACCTATTCATATACGGCAATTATATACGACTAATTTTAAACTAAAATACAGTTTTTGCACTTATAGTCGTATAGACTACTCTGACTACTGCCTGCCTACTCTAGCCACCTAAATAAAAGTTATAATACGACTTTACGAGTAAAAACATTAAAAATGAAAGGTCACTCGATTTTTTTGAGCAGTAAGAAAAATGTTCCTGGTAAAAAACATTGCGGTAAAATGTACGTAAATATACGCTTACTCTTAAATTTACAGAGCTCACATCACTAGATCCACACAACCAATTATGGTTTGGAACTGATCAATTTTTGTTAGTAAAAATGTTTTCTTATAAATTGTAAGAATATATTTGAACATTTAAATAAATATTATTATTATTAAACTTTAATCTATAAATTACTTGTAGTACCAATAGATTTAAATTAATTTTAAAACAAAGTTAGGTAGGTACATTAAATAAAAAAACCATTTTGGAATTTGTTAATTGTTTTACTATAACAATGATATTATATCATTGTATTCAAATTTAATAATTAAGACCATCCATTATAGACATTTACAGTAATAATAGATCCTCCTGTACCTACTGTACAGCAGAGCGACATCCACTTACCTTTATTAGCACTGTTGTATTCTCGTGAATTAATAAACAATTTTTTTTTTTTACAGTGATTTTGTAGTATAGGCTTTTTTTAAGCTAAACCAATATTATATTCAATATCAAAGTTGCATTATATTATATCCGAGGATTCATCATATTGACGTTACCTAGTATATTATAATATCTATCTTTTATAATCTATGGAAAATCTCACAGTTGTCGCAGATAACAATTCTAGAATTTCAATAAGCAAAGCAGATATGAGCAAAAAACTTATTGCGTTCCGTATAATTTTATTTTTCATAAATTACAATATTTTAAGTTCTGTATTCTATAGAGCGTTTCCTCATCGGCGTCACAGTTCACCCAGGTCACGGATTCCGCCGAAATAGTCAATAATTAAAGTACGTTTGTTTTCATATTCTTTTGAGGCTTAATTTTACTTTGATTTTTTCTAAAATATATGGTAAAAAATAAATCATATTTCGCTAAAATAACGTTTAAAAATTCTAATAATATCAGAGAACAAAAAATAATTAGCCATCAATATATAAACGGACAGTTCGTTAAGCTGTATATTATATTTGTTAAGCTTACATTATATTATTATGTAAGTTTGAGCACAAACTCGCACACATTTCGCTATGATTAGATTATTTTCAAAAAATATTTCGATACTTTCAAGTTTCAGTTTGGAGCGAGATGATGATGATGATAGCTGTTTCTTCGGCGACGGCGGCACTCTAGCTAGGTTTCACCGGAAGAGTCGATGTTTACGCGTAAGTTTGTTTTCATATTATTACTATTTTACATTTACTTTAAGACTTAAATTAAATATTTATTGTCACAGACAATATGTTAACTGGGTGGCGTAGAAGCATTTATAAGTTTAATCCTAAAAGCGCAATGTATAAAATACGCGAGACCGAACAGTTCAAAGGCCATAATCGTTTCTACACGCCAAGTTTTAAACTTACCTTTTTGCATAATATGCTATACGCCGGGTATCACCTTATGTTTGCGCGAAGTTTTTAAAATAATATAGGTAATATTATCAATCTTTATATTTTATATTTTATATACATAAATACATTATAAACCTCATGTATTTTATTAGGATACTTACACCTTTTTTTAGTGTAGTTTATACCCTAGATCAGTGGCGGATAGGCTTATATTTTTTTACCAGGAAGTTATTTGAATAAGGGCCCCCAAAAAATAAGACGCAAACAACTTTTTATTTTGATATAACAATATAATGCAAAACTATATAATAAGTCTAACTATATATAAAATCGGTAATCTAAGATGATCAACAAAGAAAAAAAAACAAAAACATTTTTACATAGTTCATTATTTATAGTAATTTTTCGTAAAATTGAGAACAATTTTATTTTATAATTATTAATACCTAATAATTTACCTACTATACCTACCTACTTAAATAATTTTTTTTTTGAAAACTGTATTCTATTTTTTTAAAAAAATATATTTTGGGGATAAAGATGGGCCCCCAAAATCAATAGGCCCCGGGACCGGGCCCCCCCTTGACCTCCCCCCTATTAATCCGGGCTTGGGTTTGGTCACTGACCACTGTACGATAAGAGGTAGTGAGAGAAGCTAATGGAAGTAAATGTAGGGGGAAAGTGAGAGGTGAGAAGAATGAAGAAGAGATGGATAGACACTATACAGAATACCGATGATATAGAGGTGCAGGAATAGAGGGTTGCTGAACCTGTATAGTAAATAAACCAAAGAAAGCCGATAAGTGGAAGTCGCTCTGCTGTACAGTAGGCTACAATTATTGAATGACTGTAAATTTAAATTAAATGGTATATATCATGTGTGCAAAAGACGGTTCTGAGCAGAGACGGTTTGGCAGCCTAGGATACTGTATATTATATTTATATCAGGGCTTAAAACCGGTAACCGGTTTGTAACAAAAACCGATAAAAAACCGTAAATTTGAGAACCGAAAACCGGTAACCGCTTTTACTTTTTGAATGCTGGAAGCGGTTATTGGTTATCGGTAATCAAGGTAAATATCTTAATGTTAACATCAAAGTGGTTACCTCATATTTTCAATCCCGGTTTTATAACCAAAACCTATTCCCGACCAAAATAATGAACGGTTTTTTCGTGGAACTTAATACTTGAATTATGTCATGAATCATGATTACATTATAGTTGAATTTAATTTTCCAGCTATTTTTAAATTTTTTTCCCCAATTATTTGCCGTCAAGTATTGCTTATCTGTTGTGAATATCATAAATATATATATAGAGGTATAAGTGTATAGCTATATATTATAATACCGTCATAAACGATAAACATCGTCGTCCTCGTGCGCTGATTCCTAATGAAATAGTTGATGGAATAGGGCCATAGATTAGGGGCTCAGTCATTTAGTATTTACAACTATTTAGTACTATTTAGTATTTACGATATTTTTTTTATTAAACCATGTTTCTTAGAAATATACACATTTATATACAATGCAACAACTTACTATAGATAGGGGACCTTCCAAGTTTAATTTTAAGCAATTTGTTTAAAATTTTTTAGGTTTTTATCACATTATACATTATTTTGCATACATTTATAAATAGTTTAGTATTAAATTACAACTCCCAGAACCCAAACCCTCCTGGTTCTGCATTTGTTATTTGTAGTGTTTACTCGAAGGTCCGAAGGCTAGCGTAGAATGCTCGATCTGCAGACCCAGATTTTGTGGTACTGTAATATATACAATATAACCAAAAAGTTCTGTGTCAATGTATCACTCTTAGTGTTATCTTGGAAAGTTATTATATTTAATTTTGGTTATTTACAGTATAAAAAAGAAAATTATAAAAATAAAAATTTTTTATGAAATTTATTTTTTTGATTTATGTTTTAAACTTTAAAGCAGTTTGAAAAAATAAATATTTAAATTGAGGGAAATCGACCAGATTAAAGAATATTAAATTTTTGATTTTGTAATAATAATAGTTAAGTTATAAACCCACGAATGGCCTAAATAAACTGTTTTAAAAATATGATTAAAAAATGTTTAAAAAATTATATTTAAAAACCGGTTTTTACCGGTAACCGATTACCAAAAAATCTTATTAACGACTTTTAAACGATTTGAGGTGGGTTTCCACTACATACGTGTACGTTTATGTGCATATATTGACCGGATACGTTCGCTATGAACGGTCTCACAAACGTTTCCCATCGGTTGATCGGTTATGGATTGGTAACATATTATTAGTTACCTCGTATATTCTTATGTTATCAAAATTGTTATCAATACAGAACCGGCGTGTACACGTGAAAAGTTGAACTGGATCCAACTTCATGGTATCATGGTCAAGCCTGTGGTAAGAACGTATAACACCCTGGTATACCAAAAGCTTACCGTGTATACCAATCAATCACAGTAAAGTATTTTTATGCACGTACACGTACACGTATCTAGTGGAAACCCACCTTAACGGTTATCATAGTGTTTGAAATATCTTTAAAGAAACGGTTACCGGTTACCAAAATATCAAAATTAAACGATAACCGGTTACCGGTTTTCAAAAATTTTCGGCTCCTTCCGGAGCCGATTACCGACTTTATTGATAACGGTTTTAAGCCCTGATTTATATTGTTGTTATTAATATATATAGGTACATTTTTAGCTACTAAATCATTTTAGAAGCTAATGGTTTTAAAATGGTTTTTATTTTTTTTTTTATCCTGGATACAAATTATTATATATCATTGAATTCAAGTTTAATACAATCCATTGAACCACTTGTAACCTATACTATACAGCAGAGTGACATCCACTTACCCGCATTTTAAATTTTAAGTTTGATAAATTTTGTCGAAATTAAAACTTGAAATATTTATAAAAAAAATTGTGCATATGTATTTTTAATATTTTTCAACTGCTATTGTAAAAATATATTAGGGGCCGTATATTATTTATTTTCATGCTTTTTGACCAAACAAATAAAAATGTATTGTTTTATATTATATAAAAAAAAATACAATATAAGAAAATCACTACATGAGAAATCGATTGAATATCCAATGATGTTAAAATTTGAACTTCAAACGGTCATAAAAATTTAATTTGACTTTCCGGTAAACGTTTTTTTTTTTATAAAGGTAGACAAACTTATGAGGAATCTTGTGAATTATCAAATCTTAAATAGTTAGATTTAAAAATGAAATTTTTTATGAATTTCTAACTCAAAATAATTTGCACATTTTCGTGATTTTTTCGTAATTGGTAATTATGTGTTTGTAAATAGAAAATGTATAAAATCAATAGTTTTAATATCCTCAAGGTATATTCCCACTTTTTTTTACATTGTACCAAGTCTAACTTTTTCCTCGCATATTTACTATGAACAAAACAGATACCTATCTGTCTATATTTTTATTTACATTTAAACTTTATAGTTTGTAATTTAAAATTGACTGCAGACCCAGCTTAAACAAAATATTATTTTAAATTAAACATTATTTTATGTCCTTCATAAATAAATTACAATCACATACAAGAGTCCGTGCAGGACCTCTTCCCACTGAATTTTTTTGCATCCTTAATAAATTGCATTCATTTTTATACATTTTCTAATACATATAATATAAAATATTACGGTGATACACCTCTGATCATAATAACTTACTGTTCGTTTATTTTAATGTAAACAATACCTAGTTTTTGGATTGTAGTTAATGTACTGCAGTATTTAGCTTCCAGCTTATTCTTCTCTTTAGTATTATTATTTCACCCAGGTTCCTCATACAATTCTTTTTGATTCATTTAATCCAAGTAGATTTTTTTGTATAAATGTAAACATTAACATTAAACAAAAAACAAAACCATAAACATTAACCGGTTATACTTGGGAGTATACTGAGTAGCTGTGTGCTTACTATATAATTTAAAAACCTGGAGGTTATAGATTGCAGTCTCTGGTTCGTAGCTATATATTATAGATTCTGAACGAAGTGATGAATGTATTGATTTTACAATGATGTGTGTTTTTTTTTTTTTTTTTTTGTGTCTGACGACAACTTTTGGAGCAGTAAAAATGCTTCGATTTTCAAAGTTGTACCTTTTCTGAAAGGAAAGTGA
>NC_042495.1:76181156-76182137 GCF_005508785.2 Acyrthosiphon pisum | reverse complement strand
TGGTCAGTCGGCACATTTGATATTGAGCCACCGAGTTGGCAATTTAACGACATTTAATAATATATTAAAATATTATTATTTATTTGACAAAAACAAAAATACAAAAAAAAAAATCATTGTTTTTCCATCAATAATATTATATCATTATTTTTAACGTATGAAGAATATGTTATAAGAATAAGACTAATACTTTCTTTAGCGATAAAACGTGATAAAAATAGATTGGGTATGTGTTATTACTTATTGAACGGGTATCGGACGTCAACTGTCGGTGTCTTTTTTTATTTTTAGTATATATTACTATATAGTCGTATGCCCGTATGCCGTATGCCCGTATAGCTCGTATAAAAATATGTACATAATATGTATAATGTATGTTATTTATACAGATAATAATATTTACAACAACGTTTATACTATTTGCAGCGTATTTTTAATTATATTACCCTAATCATAATCAAAATCACAATAAATGTTAACCACACTCTGTCACTGGCCCTCTGCGCATAAACATATATTTTATTATTTTTATTTTTTTTTTTTCAACAAAAATGAGTGAAGTTAATAAAAGAAAAATAAAACGTGTTAAAGTTGAATGTTTAGAATGTGGCAGTCAATTTAATGACGATTTCAAAAAAAAACACGAGGAAAAATTACATCACGGAAAACGAGTTAATATTAAACATGTTGGCGCACCAAAAAATCCGTTCGAAAGTGCAGCAGCTACACGGAATTTGAATAAACGGGTAATGATACCGGTAAGTCGTATACCTATTATACTTGATATTTTTTGTGATAAATATTTATAACTATAGGTACCTTAAAAAAAAATGATCCTAAGTCTTTTTATTAGCATGTTATATATTATTATGATTTGTCGCTAATATTTAAGAGATAACTCAGTACCTACCTAACTGGTAAGCTTGTGTAGTTGTGTAATGTGTTGTACTTATTAAATGTTTATAAAATCATTATAACAAA
>NC_042495.1:76178995-76181056 GCF_005508785.2 Acyrthosiphon pisum | reverse complement strand
ATGATATAATATGTCAAAATGAAATATATTATATTTAATCAATGTACCTACCACATTAAACCTCCGTGTAACGTTTAGCCGAGAGCTTTTGTAATACAATCTGTAACTACGTCGGAATTGCAAATATATATTAAATAATATATTTGTGGGTGCAGATAGCATTTATGAATAGATATATTTTAATGTATAAACCTAAGTTTTTTCTATAATGTAATAAGGTATACTGCATTTTTTTAGTCGCGCTCTGTAGCGACGGTAACATAAAATAATATTATTTGTATCTGAATTCATTATTATTAATTGAATTTTCGATTAATATTATAATAATAATAATCGTTTGACTAATTTATTATTATTATTACGTATTTTCGTTACGCGTAAATCAAGTATATATTATTATTATAATAATAATAATATATAAATATAGTCGTGACGTTGTCGTTGTGACGCGTGTCGGTTGTCCGTAATACTTGTACTTAAAAATAAATAAATAATGATATCAAAATCGTTTTGCATAATATATGAACACTGCAACGATATTGGCGTTTGAGTAAAGGGTTTTTTTTATGTAATATGTAATTAATCTTTATTCAATAAAATAAAGCAATTTATTGTATTACACAAACATTACTGCAGTATTTTTTTCATTTTTTTTTGGTAGAAACTTGAATCAGACTGGTGGCTGCAGTCCTGATCAGGCTGATCAGTATATATTGATTGAGAATACTTAGAATAATGTATGAAATTATATTGCTTATTTTTATCACCTGTATCATAGATATCATAAAGCCATTAAGGTGTACCTCATAGATACTCATGTTTTTTATCACCGTTTGTCGTTGATTGTTTTTTTCTTAATGATTTAAAGCTATTAGCTATACGCCCTTTGTTTTATATTATTACAAAATACACGATAAAAGCATCTGATTAACTATAATATATAAGTACAATATTATTAAATACACGTTCCACACTTTTTAATATTATAAATGTCGTGTGGTTACGTCACTTCTTTAATCTATATATATAAAAGTAAGTGGCGGTTTCTATTATCCTTATGATCTCGAAAACTACCCGACCGATTGACTTGAAATTCAACATAGATATTCAGCTACATCTGAGGAAGGTCAGAACCGACATGAAAAACCCACTCGATGTCTTTCTCGGTCACCAGGTCGAGACGACTGCATGTAAATATTTTAATGTATATTTTATAATTATTATGTTTCTATGGAAACTGTCCGTTTATAAGCCAATACGAGCAAAATACAAATACAAAAATGAAAAGATGGCATGATCGATAAGAACGATATCGTATTTCTTTATTTGTAAAAATTATATAATAATCTGTATCATTTTAATGCTTGAGGATATACGATGTTCTTTGTTTTAAGCACATAGGATCAAGTAGAAGTCCCGTACATTTCAATGATTGACCTTGAGATTTATTTATGGTGAAGGTGAATGCAAGTTTTACCGGGAACTGTAATCGCTAATAATATATAAACGTACATGCAGTTAAAAATTCCCATGGGGTGCAATGGCCCCCTTGGCACCCCCCTGCTGAAGCCTATGCTCACTGTAGCAAGTTACACCCAAAAGGAGTTGAACAATCATATTTTTTTTAAGAGTTGTGATTTTTTACGGGCAACGAAGTGCACGGGTTCAGCTATAAAAATATAATTATCATTAATACCGCTAGAAACATTTCAATAGGTACGTTTTCATTAATCGTTTTTTTATATTTACTTGCCGATCACATTAAACGATAAAATTTGAATAAAAAATTACACATATCATCGTCCAAAAGCCAAATTAACAACCAATCACGGGCGAAATAAAAATGAATGTCTCTTTTTTCCGAACTCAAAATCTTGAAAACTACTCGTCCGAATTACTTGAAATTCGACACAGATGTTTAGCCGGATTAGGGGAAGGTCAGTAGCTATATGAGAATCGCAAAATATAACTCAAAGTATATAATTAATATACATAATAACGTATATAAATAAAAATAATAATTATAATCTATATAAAGTTGTTATTTTTATTACCATTTGT
>NC_042495.1:76171892-76178895 GCF_005508785.2 Acyrthosiphon pisum | reverse complement strand
GATTTTATAGAACTGCCATTCACTGAGTCAAACACCATGTCCATAAATAGGCAAAGTTCAGCTGTACCATGTGCTTTTGAAAGTACATTGTCTTGAACTACAAGAAATATTCAAAAAATATTATTAATTATAATCAATACCTATGTAATAATAATTTTAATTTATCTTAAATTTACCACAATCTGCCATTAGTTGTAATGTAGCTGTCACACGCTGACTTAGTGTTTGGGAAGCCACTGAAACACACATCTTTTTTATTTTCTCGGGTATCACATGTGCAGCAGAAAGTTTTGGTAGTGTTCGAAGACCACATGCTTCATTTTTAATATCAAATTCATATAGTGCTTTTATGTGATCCCACGAAGCTTTAAAACACTTGTCATTTTTAAAGAATACTAAATCTTTAGTTATCAAATTATTTCGAATCGTTTTTAGAAGATGAGGTGGATCAAATATTGGAATAATTTCGTGATTATTGATTGTAAAACCAAAATAAGAATTTTCGACACCATTTTTTATACATGAAGTATTTGTTTCATTTTTTAAAAACTTTATTGCTGCACTATTAGTACCACCTTGATCACACACAGTTGTTAAAATGTTTAGGCCTGTTGATTGAACAGCAGTTACTACCTCTTTAATACAATTAACTAATTGCGGTGTTTTTGTTGTACTTTGACAAAAGTAATATGCCACTGGCTGTTTCCACTTACGATTTATTCCTCGTAATAGAAAGACCAACACATGGTCACTAAATTTACAATTTTGTTGATTATTTCCAAAATTTTCAAAACCAAAAACGAGATCATTTTTTTGACTATATGTTAGAGATGGGTCTATAGCCATTTCATCGAAGACTAAAGAACATAATCGATCATTTGGTTTTAATTTAGAAGCCTGATGAGTAAGATTTTTAATTATATGATCATTAATTCCAGCTTAAAAAGGTACACGATTCAGAAGGTTATTCAACGTTTTTTTTGAAGGCAATAAAAATATAGTTGAGAGAAAACGGTATCCTTTTGGAGAATTTTTAAATATAGATAAAGATAACAATTTGTCTTGTAACGAATACCTGCGACCCTTGGGTTTGGTTGTGTTAACGATTTATAAAACACATTTATCAACAGTAAATAATTATACCTTAGAACAATACTTTATTGATTAATTATAATAAAACACAATAGAGGAATACAAATAAAAAAAAAAACGGTGCGCAACGACCGACCGATAGGAACGGTACGCAAGACTGCTGCTTCTCTCCGCCAGTCGAGAGCACTGTACTGCTACCTACTCCCACCCTATAATATAAATTGTTATCATTCGGGCATTCTGACACATTAGTGCCCTCACTTATAAGTAATTAGTTAATTAAATTAAATACAAAATATAAAATTATTAAACAACTTTCAGTTTAACATAGTAATATAGTACACAAATACAACAATTTAATCTTGTTACATTTTATAAAGTTTTTGCCATTCCGGTGGTCTGGTGATTCTTTTGGGGTGTTTCCTTTCACCTTGACCTACTGCACTTTCCTTGGTTGTTGTTGATTTTTCCTCTACTAATATGTCTGCTTCATCTTCACTCTCCTCTTTGTCGCTGAATGTTGGATCATCTTCAACCGCTGATGGTAAGTAGTATCCTTTAATGTGAGATACATGTACCATTGTAGCGTATCTTCTTCCTTCTGTGGTTCTTAATGCTGCTACTCGATATACTCCATTACTCAAGGCCTCGGTTACCACCATCGGACCCCGATATTTATTCTGAAGCTTGGTGGAGTCTCCAGTTGCCTCCGTTGGTCTTCTGATAAACATAAAACCTAAATAAGCTACTTCCGGGTAACCAAAGTAGCACTTACTCAACTTTAGTGTTAGCTTCGCCCCTTTTAATGCCTCTAGTACCTGTTGTAATCGGTTTAGCATATCTGGTATTGACGTAGAAGGCACAAGAATATCATCGAGGTACCACATGGCCACTTTGTCCTTCAGTGGATGTAGTACACGTTGCATCAATCGAGAGAACTCATATGGAGCATTGACTAGTCCGAACACCATCCTTTCAAATTGGCCAGACTCGCTAGGCGTTATAAAGGCAGTTTTCTCTTTGGCAGATTCTGATAACGGTACTTGCAAATAACCCGACGCAAGGTCCAATGTTGTAAACATTTTTGCCCCCTGCAGTCGTTCTAAATGTTCATCAAGATTAGGTGTAGGAAATACTTTACGTACCGTCTGCGAATTCAATTTCCGATAATCTACGACTAGTCTGGCGTCGCCGTCCTTCTTGCTGACTAGTAGCACAGGGGATGCATACGGAGAACTAGTTTCTTTGACAATACCCGCATCTTTCCACTCTCGAACAATACGGCTAATAGTATCCCGCTCTGAAGCACTTGCCCGATATGGTTTACAAACAACCGGTTGACCGTCATCCACTATGTCCATTTGTATTACGGTGGTACAACCTAGTTCGCCTAAATTGAATGCAAAACAGCAACGGTATTTATTCAACAGTGTAACAAGATCATTTACCTCTTCCTGTGAAAACAAAGGTCCACGTTGCACCATTTCTTCAGTGATCGGAACCGTTGTAACTTCTGTCGTTTGTATTGGCTGGCTTCTCTCACGTACAACGCCTACACGATCTCCTCGCCGCAGGTTCAGCTCATCCTCCCCATTGTTGATGACCATCACATTAATTGTCTCTTTGCCTGTAGTGACTTCAACTACCTTGGCACTGGTTGCTGGTAATGTCTCAGTCTCATGAGTTATTGTCAATGCATGTTTTCCCGACGAATCCCTGGGAATATCTGACTCTTGATAAGGAAACTTCATGTCATAGCCGAACACCAATTGGTTTTTAGTTTTGATGAAGGTTACATTTTCCAATTCAATGAAAGAACGTCCAATAATAATTTCATGTTGTTGTATGTTGTCATTCACCACTATCAGCTTGACCAGTTCCTGTACCTGATCGATGCTTATGACTGCTTCCGCTTCACCCAAACTAATCACTGGTTGGGCAGTGCCGTATGCCCACATGTCAATTTTTCTTGAATTTATTTCCAAACCGAATCTCACAGCAGTTGATCGTTTTATGATGGAAACTGCACTACCAGTATCCACCAGTCCATGGATTATGTCTTCGTGTTCGTTTATTCTTACTTCTTTAATATAATGTATTATACTACTTTTTGGTTGCACGCTAATCAGGTTGACATCGGTGATATTGACTTGACAGTACTTTGCAGTATGTCCCTCACGCTTGCACTTGTTGCACTTCAATGGTTTTCGTGGTTGGTCGCAATCTCGTGCTATGTGACCAGATAGTTGGCAATTGTAACAGCGCGGACTTGTTTGAGATGGGGTACCACTCATATTGTTGACATTTTTCGTTTCTTTAGTAATTGTCGGTTCCTTCTCTGACGTAAACTTTGGTTTCGATTTGATTGGTGTTGTACGAGGTGCTGTGTTACGATATCTCTCGCTTCAATTTCGATCAACTTCGTTGAACGTCCGAATGTCAGCTACTAATTCTGTCTCACTAGTATGTCCATTGCTCAGTAACGCAGATGACAACTCCCGAGAATGCAACCCCACACACACCATTTTTTTGTTTCCATTGCCGTCAAACCCAAACGTCGGCATAGTCTAACCTTTTCATGAAAATATGCGAACACTGTCTCGTCCCGCCTCTGGACGCGCTCATTCATACTTTTCCACGTTTCAGTGATGCTCTCATGGCCCATGAATGTCTCCTCAAACAATGTCGCAAATTTCTGGAAACTCTCTAAATCACTCATGTGACATAAATACCAATTTCTAGCTGCCCCCGCCAAGTGTGAGCGACCAGTTTCTAGGGTACATGCATCTGACCATTTGTTTACTAACGCGGCAGTTTTGAGAGCTCTTAGCCACTCTGCGGCTACATCGGTATCTCCAGTTTCACCGTTGAACACAGGTACAGTTTGCATAATTACCGGTAACATTGATGCGGTTGGTCGTTCCGTTGCCTTGGTCTCCATCAACTTGTTTATAATCTTATCCATCTGCTGTTCTCTTAGACGATTTTGTTCCAACAGTGCTCGTACCAAATCGTTTGTATCGAATGCCTGCGCACTACCGCCGGTAATATTCTTATCCGTTTCCGTTGGCATAGTTAAATTTTTTATCACACGCGTCGGATATTGTTTTTGTTTTTGACTTGATTACGTCAATTAAAGATACCACAACACAAACACGGTTACGCAGATAGTCAATTTGTTGATAACGTGGTTGTTATCACGTCAATGGTTAACGTAAGATAAAATTTCACCACGGTAACGGTTACTCGGTAACACCTAAACCGGCTGGCGGCTACCAACCTTTGAGGTTCGCACTTATGTAATTACGCACTCTCGGACGCTGGTTGACGCAAACCACGTGTCGAAACGAATACACAATACAAATTGTTCTACTTTTACGAGTCCCAAATGACCATCTAACACCGCGATCAGAGATTTACTCATTTGACTCTGTTTACTCTGTTGTACGCACTAGATAAATGAAGGAAATTTTAATTATTGACGCATAAACACTTGTTCGTTAATGCACACTCGAACGATAACACACGGCGGATTTACGGTTGAAATCCCACTTCTGATCTGTTAACGATTTATAAAACACATTTATCAACAGTAAATAATTATACCTTAGAACAATACTTTATTGATTAATTATAATAAAACACAATAGAGGAATACAAATAAAAAAAAAACGGTGCGCAACGACCGACCGATAGGAACGGTACGCAAGACTGCTGCTTCTCTCCGCCAGTCGAGAGCACTGTACTGCTACCTACTCCCCCCCTATAATATAAATTGTTATCAGTTGTTTGACATTTAATTTGTGATTTGAAAAATTCTAGTGTTGTTAAGTTTAATTTGTTCATCAGTTTATCAGTACAAGGAGATTTTGCAAATTTTTCAATCAGCTTTACTCTAGTTTTAAAATTATTTTTGTTCTGTCGTAAGCGTTCACTTTTTTTTTTAAGTTTCATAGCTTCGTGAAACAGCTTTTTACAGTTGGGTGTTAAATGACGCTGGCTTGGTACATTAATATTTTTTAACAATTCATTTTTCTCTCTACCCTTGTATTTTGTACTAAATTCTTTGGTCTTGTCTATCGGTGGTAATATATGATCTATAAATACAACAAAACTAAAGTATTTAGAAAAAAAAATGTGTGATAAATTATAATGATTTAAATATTACCGTGTACATTATTTAATAAAGGAGAATTCTCTGTATCATCAAGCATACCAATTCCACTCATTTCAAAATCAACTATAATCCAAAGATGAAGTCAATAACTGTATTAAATAATATTTATATATTTATATTGAACAATGACGAAAAAAATTGATATAGTTACCATGGCAATAAATGTCTACAGTTTTTCTTTCCACTGAATTAGGTAACAATTGAATTGTGTTTGAATGAAGAGTATCTAAAACGTAAGAACCCATTTGACATAACACTTTCATTATCTATATTATCATATTATACTAAAATATCTTGAAATTTTACTTGGAGATTGGTCCACAATGGGTGCTTGTTGTTCATATATCTTTTGATCTTTTTTTTTGGTTGGAGTTACTATAAAAGTATAAAATACAAAACAAATTATTGCATTAATTTAACATTAGTAAATATGTTAATATGCTAGCACATAATACCTATATTATTTACTCTTTGAAAAAGTACTTGGTAGGTAATTTAAATTTTGTTTAATTGACAGGTACTGTTGAATAAAATAATATACTAAATACTATTTACCTGTCGATACTGTTGTTTTTAAGAACATTGTTGGATATTCATGACTCAAAAATATAATTTTCTGCTCACACTTCAAAAACAGAAAATATTTGTTAGCCACATCATGCAACATTTAAACACATAATACAAACTATTTACTAACTACAATTTAATATACACATTTACACAAACTTAATCAGGTGTTCTAACCTTATTATAATTTTAAAATTACTTAATACACGATATTATGTTAAATTATATTGTTTAAATAACATAAAAAATTTAGTTAATATTACAATAATTTGGTTAATATGTTAAAAACATTTGGTATGGATTGTACAAATATATAATATAATATTAGGAATTAGGATGGAAATAAACTAAATTAACATATAACAATTAACATATAAGACACATAACAGATATACAAATAATACAGAAGACGGACTGTCAAGACGAATGTCCTTATGTCAATGCAACACATGTAAACCAAAACCGATGGTGATTTAATAGTGTTGTTACTTTTTGATAAGTTCAAAGTTGGCAATGAACCTTTTTTGAGTTTGCTTGTTCCTGGGCTCTCACAGCTTTTATCAAAATGAATGTGACATACAGCATACCGTTTACGAACTAAAGATTTATCCATTTTAAAAAGTTTTTCGTTGTTACAACACTCCAGCCAAATCTTGTAGTCGCCGTCAGTGTTTGGAAATACACATTTTTTTTCTTTTCTAGTACAACCAAGAACACTGCATTTAGTTGAGGGCATTTTACTATTTAACACAAAAAATAAAACATACTACTACACCACACATTTCATTTAAAAACATTTCACTACTTCAGTAATCAGTAATAAACGGGCCGTTATCAGTACTTTTTCATGGGTTGCAGCGCTATTGAAGACGGTGGTACGATTTTGTATTAATTGTTATAGAACCATACAAACACGTATGAAGTTCATATCCCCTGGTACAGACGACAGTACCATGATATAAACAACATGGTATGATCGCAAAAGTCCAGAATTGGTCCAAGATCGCGCAATACGTCACTTGCTTACCCGTGTTATCATATTGTCATTAAATTATTATTACTATACACTATGCTACGTCACGTGCTTACCGAAGGATCTGACAGTCAAAAAGTTACGATCATACCTTGTTTTTATATCATGGACAGTACGCTCCGGGACCTGCACGA
>NC_042495.1:76168248-76169551 GCF_005508785.2 Acyrthosiphon pisum | reverse complement strand
TCTCTTCATTATGACCCATCATTGTTGAGTCTTCGTTGGGTCCTCATTTACTGGTAGATGATATCCCGTAATATGTGAAACGTGAACGACAGTCACATAACGTTTTCCTGCTTCGACGCGTAGCCCTGCCACTCGATACACATCATTAGGTAGTACCTCAGTCACTACCAGTGGTCCACGGTATTTGAACTGCAATTTTGTTGACTCCCCTGTGGCTTCTGGTGGTCTGCGTATGAACACCACCTCTCCAACCTCATAACGTGTTGGCTTGACATGCTTAGAATCGTACCGTTGTTTCCATTGTTGATGTTCTCTAGTTATGCGTTCTCGGATTTTGTTTTGAATCTCTGATGCAGAGTCCCATACCTCGTTTGTAGTCACATGATGCAACACTCCGTCCCTGAAACTCGGATAATATCCAAATAACACATGAAAAGGTGTATCACCTATGGTTTTGTTATAAGCATTATTCAAATGGCATTCGATGTCAGGTATACGTTTATCCCAGGTACGATCTGACTCCATAGTTGACTGCATTACCGGAACTAGGGTGCTGTTGACACGTTCCACCTGTCCGTTGGATTGTGGGTGTCTTACCGAGTTCAACGTATGCCGAATACCATATTGGACACAGAATGCTTCAAATGCTTTAGACGTGAAGGCCGTCCCTCGGTCGCTGATAATTCGCCTTGGCGTCCCAAATGACATTACAAATAACTGTAAGTTAGTCACTACCCCCTCTGTATCACAGCTCTTCACTGGATAAAGCTTAACATATTTGGTTAAATTGTCAATCAACACCATAATATGGCAGTTACCTTTTGTTGACTTCACAAATGGCCCAATGTGATCAATGTTGATCACCTCAAATGGTCGTTTACCTGGGGTAATGGGGTGAAGCTCTCCGGGCTGCCTTCCTCGGGGGGTTTTAATTAGTATGCACTCAGGACCAGTGTTGTATAAAGATAATTTTTTAAATATCTAGATAAAGATAAAAGATAATTGCTTGAATAGTTATCTAGATGAAGATAAAAGATACATAATAATTTAATTATCTAGATAAAGATAAAAAATCATCATTTTTTATCCAGATAAAAAAAAAGATAAAATTTTTTTTTAATATTTACCTATCTGCCTATTTATTACAAACCTAAGGTGAATAAAGTATATTATATAATTCATAATATTATGTAACACATCTAAATTTCATAACAGTTGTGAATTATGTAACTTTATAAGTCAATTAAATGTTATTTCAAAAAGTATTTTTTTTTTTTTAAGTAATTAAGTAAAGGGCAATTTT
>NC_042495.1:76165036-76165751 GCF_005508785.2 Acyrthosiphon pisum | reverse complement strand
AAATAGACGTTTATATTTGTAACTTATAAAATGTTATGATATTATATGTCAATATTAAAGTATTAACTGGGCCTATTCAATTTCTGTTAATAACATCCTGGGCCTAATGGAACGAGAAAAAATCGATGGCTTAATGTTAAGTCGACGAACTTTAAGTTTTCATTGATGTGACTTTTATATAAGACGGCGTATTGTATAGTAACATACTATTTAAATTAAGTATGAATATTATCTTAAGTATTTTATATTATTTTCTTTGAATACTTACTCAACGATTGGCTTGCAAAAACAGGACTTCCATTGCGATAAAGAAATTGCTCATATAGCCTGCATTAATTGTTCCGTAATTCATGATCTGTATTCGAGAAATTTGCTCAATATGTAAATGTGTATTTGGTTGTTCAATGACACGTGTGTTTGGTTGTTCGTCATCATCAGATATACACTGTTTTTATAAATCATATCTACTATTATTAGGAATTTATAATATTTTCACTAGAACACTTACTCATCGAATAATTTACGAAAAAAGTATTTGGTTGTTCAACAGTATTCGTAACCGGTGTGACGGGAGGTATTAAGGCCGAATGTCCCGGTGGGGTGACTCCCTTTTACCATTTAAGCGGGACTGGCTGCTTCTCGCCATAAGCGGCGCAGTCTCGTCCCTCCAGACCGAGCGTCAGACAATGTTCCGCTGGCAACGCTCTGTCAAGGA
>NC_042495.1:76164159-76164986 GCF_005508785.2 Acyrthosiphon pisum | reverse complement strand
TCTATAGTATTAAAAAAAAATTGACCTATAATAGGTATCAATAATAAATTCCAAATTAATCATATCATAATATCCATTAGGTAACGCGTTATACATCAACAACAAACAGTGGTACTATCAAAGATATATATAAATAGTATACTTTAGAAGTTTCAAGTACCCACAAGTAATATTATACAATCACAACAAAATAACTAAAATAGTTATTCCAGGTTTTTTAATATGTAATTTCGTCCAAATTTGAACTTAAAATGACTATAAAAATAAACTGTGCTTATGTATTTCTTAGAATTTTTGGTAACAGAATTAAATATTTACGTGAAATCTTGTTTTAAATTTTCAATCCTTAGATATAAAAGTTGAACATTTTATAAATTTTTAACTACAAAATAATTATTCAATTTTAAATTTGATAAATTTTGTCAAAATTTCAACTTCAAATGCTTATAAAAAAAATGTGTGCCTATGTATTTTTAATATTTTACAATTGCTATTGTAACAATATATCAGGAGCCTTACATTAAATTTTCACGCATTTTTACCAAACAAATAACATTTTATTGATATTTATAGAAAAAAAAAATTAAAAAAATTGAAAAATGACAATGTCCGTAAGCAGCTCAAAAAGAGTCAAGTTATCTTCAAATTTTTATCGTGTATAGAAAATTCTAATATTAACATTCAGTGAAATTTTCAAGTATCTAAAGTCATTCGTTTTTTAATTACAATAAAATAAGAAAATCGTTACGTAAGAAATCGAGTGAATATCAAATGTTGTAAAAATATGAATTTCAAACGCTCATAAAAATTTAATTTGAGTTTCTTAT
>NC_042495.1:76163649-76164109 GCF_005508785.2 Acyrthosiphon pisum | reverse complement strand
TTAATTTTACTTTGATTTTTTCTAAAATAATATGGTAAAAAATAAATCATATTTCGCTAAAATAACGTTTAAAAATTCTAATAATATCAGAGAACAAAAAAATAATTAGCCATCAATTTAAACGGACAGTTCGTTAAGCTGTATATTATATTTGTTGAGCTTACATTATATTATAATGTAAGTTTGAGCACAAACTCGCACACATTTCGCTATGATTAGATTATTTTCAAAAAATATTTCGATACTTTCAAGTTTCAGTTCGGAGCGAGATGATGATGGATGAAGATAGCTGTTTCTTCGGCGACGGCGGCACAATTCTATAAAATTTGAAAATTAAATTTTATATTTTAGTTGCCACCTCAATTATAAGACTTTTCCACTAATCTACTACCCGATACCTATTTAGGGGGGTTGATAGGGTGTTTTATTTCGAAAAAAAAATGACTACAGAAATAAATTT
>NC_042495.1:76162904-76163549 GCF_005508785.2 Acyrthosiphon pisum | reverse complement strand
CAAGCTTTGTAAAATTGTCGGATTTTGATGACTATTTTTATCTTAAAGAAGATGACTTCCTACAGCCCACATCGATCTCTGATTTTGTATTTTATTTTAAATAATTGTATTAAAAATTTGTAAAAAAAATGCTTTTTATCTTGTATTTTTTTAGACATATTATAAAGCTTGAGAATTTGGAAAACAAAGATCGACGCGGGCTCTGGAATATTTCCCTCTAGCAAAAAAAAAAAAAATGATGAAATTTGGTTGATTCTATACAAGACGATTTCGTTATTCCCGCAGATTGTATTTTTGAGGACAAAATGCATCAGCCCCTTAAGGATTTTATACAAATACAGAATGCTAATTAGTAATTTTCAATAACCATTATTGAATATTAATCAAATAAAATTTAATAAAAGCCGAAAAGAAGTATTGCACACTTTTAAATTTGCTACTGCACGTTTAATATTAGCTACTGCACACAATTTTAGGCCCTGCCGGTGATTTTACACGTAATATAATAAAATAATTATTTACAAGATTTCAATAAAAAAAAATATATATGAATTATGAAGTATAAACATTCGCATTTCTATTAACTATTAATTCTTAATTCTATGAGCTAGATATATACAATATTTTTCGAAACATTATTTAAAA
>NC_042495.1:76161794-76162594 GCF_005508785.2 Acyrthosiphon pisum | reverse complement strand
TAGTCACGATTTTTTTTTTATAAGCATTTAAAGTTCAAATTTTGACTAAATACGTAATAATTACGGCAATGTTCAAATTATCTTAGACAGAAATTCATAAAAGTTTTTCTTTTTAATTCTAAGATTTGGAAATTTAATACAAGGCTCCTAACATATTTTTACAATAGCAGTTGCAAAATAAAAGGAATACATTGTCACGATTTTTATTTATAAGCATTTAAAGTTCAAATTTTGACAACATATTATGTAAAAATCACGAAAATTCGTAAATTATTTTATGCTAGAAATTCATAAAAAATTTTCCTTTTATATCTAAGATTTCAAAATTTAATACAAGGCTCATAATATATTTTTACAATAGCAATTGAAAAATAAAAGAAATATATAGTCACGATTTTTTTTTTATAAGCATTTAAAGTTCAAATTTTGACTAAATACGTAAAAATTACGGCAATGTTCAAATTATCTTAGACAGAAATTCATAAAAGTTTTTCTTTTTAATTCTAAGATTTGGAAATTTAATACAAGGCTCCTAACATATTTTTACAATAGCAGTTGCAAAATAAAAGGAATACATTGTCACAATTTTTATTTATAAATATGTCAAAATTGCGAAAATTTGCAAGTAATTTAGTGGTTGAAAAATCGTAAAAATTTTTTCTTTCATAACTAAGTTTTTAAAATTTGGTACAAGGTTCTCCATAAGTTTTTCTTTAAATATCTGTAAAAAAAACTCAACCGGACTAAGACAAAAATTTTTACGAGTGTTTGAAATTTAAATTTTTACAAAACCGCATTAA
>NC_042495.1:76125462-76161744 GCF_005508785.2 Acyrthosiphon pisum | reverse complement strand
GTTTTTCTATTTCAGTTGACAGTTGTAGTTCGCATGTGAAATTTTACCATGCAAAACTCATAACAAAATATATAATTAATTATATATAAATATATAATCTATTTTGTCATGGCAAAACTGGTCCTCAAGTTTATAGACATTACATTATTCGAATGCATTATCCCGCTAGTTCCTCTAGACGCAGTGTTTAAGAAGTTATATTTTTTTGGTACCTAATTAAATTACAATACGAATCAGGTATTATGAGTTACCATTATGTAGGTACTTGTCCAAAACTCAACAACCGGGATTTAAATTTAAAAATGTTATTTAGGTAACCTATTGGGTACTGGCTATTGATTTATTATAAAATAGAAACTATTAACCTACCAACAATATCACTATTTAAAATAATTAAATGTGATAATTTGAAGACAATTTCTTAAACCACCTAAAATATTTTTTAAATTTATAGCGTTATAAATTTATAATCTAGTTTAGAGCCCACGCAAATTTTTCGATTTTTTTTCAAAATCCTAATTGTTGCAACCAGTTAAAAACTATATGATGAAAAAATTAATTGCCAGAAATAGTTAGTTTTTATAGTATAGCCTTACGAAGTGCACGATTTTCGGTGTTTTACGCACCCGTACTACGCTTAAAGCTTACCGAGCTTAATAATGATAAATTAAAATTAATTTTTAACCTAGTTGTATCAGTTTTAAAAAGTATGGCGCAAAAATAATTCTAACACCCAGCCATGGTGATTTAACATAACAAGTCGAGAGACGTTTTTCACTTTAATTGTCCGTGGGGGCGCAGCGTGCGAGTGACTACGCCGGGCACCTATATATGAAAATACCAAAAATCTAAATTAGCTATATAACTTTAAAACAAGTCTGACCGCCGTTTTCAATTAAAAACTTATGATTTCCGAAAATTCATTTTTTCAATATCGTTCTTAATTCGTTGTATATTAATTTAATAAAATAAAATACTGTACAAGTCAGTGGCGGCACAAGGGGTAAAATCTTCTAGGCACCCAGCTGACCCACTCTGTATGATTTCAAAGTATTTTTGCCTAGAATTACATCATATTTTAAAATTTATAAAATTGGTTTTTGCGTGCGACGTGTCCGTACCGGGTTTTAACACAATTATTTTTTATTTCATTCATTTTTTTTATTAAATGTTTTATAAGGCGTTGTAATATTGTAATTTTGAATATGTATATAATATTTTTATCGAGAAATGTTGCAAATTGGTGGATATATTATGGCTTTACTCAGTAACATACCAAAGAGGAAGAGGGTTATTGAAGTTTTAAAAATGTGCTGGTATTACACTCGATAGTGACCTTTATTTTTTACTAACCTGTAATTGTAGGTTATTATCACATGATAATATAATCTAAGGCCTATCCCTTCAAATCAGTGGCTACAGCTTGGCCCACCCAGACAAAAAAATCTGATGCGGCCACAGGTACAAGTATTTCGTACTTGATTTTATTTAATTAATAATATAATATTGTCAAATAAAAATTCAAACTATATTTTTAATATGACATGTAAATCATATTCAAAGAAAACTTACGATTTTTCATGTGACCTATTGGCTAAAAATTACTCTTAACTAGTTGTAAGCAATCTATTTTACCATATGTACCGTAATACTAATCATCCATCAAGTATAGGTATATGTAATTATAACAAATTAACATAATGAACAAAATAGTTTAGATTTTTTTTTGGTAATTATTTCATATTTTAAAAACATAAAATTGATAGTATATCACTATAATAATGATAGTTAGACCCAAAAATACAAGGGGTGCTAATTATAACTAGTTGTGCCAATGTCCATATGACCACATTGTATTTATTTATTAGTGATGTACATTTAAGCGTGTAGAAAGAAATAACGTGTGGACTCTAAGCTGAATTATTGATGTTTTTTATTTTTTAAATTAAATAACATGATAAACATAACATTTTAATCGACATATTGTACATGCATTTTTTTAATGTTTGAGCACCCATGTAATAGACAAAAAAATTAATTTAGGTACAGTGTAATTAAAAGTAAATACTACACAATGTAAGTTTATCACATGGTAAGTGGTTGTTCACTTAGTAAATACATAAATAACTTTAAAAAAAAACAATATTTGGCACATATTTAGAAAACATTATATGAATAAATAAAAAGAAAAAGTATACAAAAAAAATACTTTTAAACATAATGAGAAAAGCATCAATACAAATAAAAATAAGATTGAATAGTCTAAATGATTAGGATATTTAGTGATCATCAGACCATATATATATATATATATATATATACATATATATGTATTGTACTATTGATATACAGTATACTACTTAGAGCTATTAAATAGAACAAAATATGATACCTCTTCAATTAATTGAGTAACAATAATAATATAACAAAGAGGTGTATACATGTAATTATTATATACTAACATGATTGATATAAATATTTTTCTATCAATAATAAAAAAAAAATTGTAATTAATTAATGATAGAAAAAAAAATACCAATAAAAAAAAAATAACAATTTAAAAGTTTATTTTACTTTTTTCTGTTTTGTGTCTTTGTTTGGTAATAAAAAAAAATTGCATACCCTCAAAACACGTGGCTTAAGTATTTATTTTATAATTTTGTTATAGTAGGATATATTTAAATAAATATCCATAAAAATAAAATATTTTACGTAATATATATATATATTATATGTTTAAGCGTAATGCCAAACAAAATTTAACACTAACCTTTCGGTGAAATATTTTAAGAAAATTGATTATTCTAAAATTGTACTCAAAATAAACTATGCACATTTACTTAATCCTAATAATAACTTAAGCAAAATTAGTAATAAAAAACTTGACATATTGAAAACATTTTAATACTCTGTGTGACATTGTAATATACTAATACCACACATTATTATTACTATTAATTATATTTTTGTTCAGTTACGTGCATATATAATATATATAAATATAAATACATTCATATTTATTATTTTTACATATTAATTATGCGATAAATGTAATATAAATTAAAACATCTAGTGAACACATAAAAAATCAAAAGTGAGATCCATTAATACATCACTTTATCCCTTAATCTAATAGACTTTGTAAATATAAATATAAAGTTTTTTCTCCAGAAAAAAATGTTTTGTTTAAAAATCAAACGAATAAAATTACTTTTTAGTTATTTAGGAGTGAGAGTCAGTCCTGATATAAAAAAAAAATATAAACCTAGAAACATTTCATTTTACTTTTCTTTTTTTATATATATATATTGACGTCTTTCGTTTTAAAAAACTACTGAAACCCGTCTTGGATGATTTAAATTTTCTAAAGAAAACGATCATTCAATTGATGAACTAAATGCTGATTTTGATCACCTGAAACCAATAAAAAAGACAATATTTGTAAATTTGTTTACTATATAACCAAATATTTCTTATGGAATTACCTTGATCGTTAGTATGTGGTAAATCGTTGTTGCCCCATCATTGGGCAGCAAAACTGATTGTCATTGTAATGATTGTTATTGTTGATTGTAGTAATGGGTTTGTACTTATCACCGAACGGCGGACACAATTCAGTAGGCATTGGCACCTGTGATGGATGAGGAGCTTGTGGTGAAGTACAGTTCATCAGTGACATAGGGCTCATATTGAATATATTTGGATGTAACTTCAGATCGGGAAGTTTGACCACCACAGGTGTCTGAAAAACCTGAATGTTAGTACAACATAAAATATACACAAACATTTTTATTTGTTATTTCAATGACACAATAAACTATAAATTCAGATACAATTAAATCGCTCCCGAGAGTTGATCACATGAATTGATTTTTGTCTACCAAGCAAGCTGCACTAAGAAATCTGGAAGTTCAATAAAAACCTCGACAGACTTCTCGACATACTATGCACAGAGACTAATATCAAACATCAGCTCGGCCTATTGAAATATCATCATGTTCTATATAAATTATTACATTTCAGTATGTAAACTCCTTCAGTCATAGTTTAAAGTTGATCATATAAAACTAAGTTAAGTGAACAATAAAAACCAAATTTGTCAAGTAAACATATCACAACCCATTTCTATCACACAAGATAAAAAGCTCATTATAATATAATACTTTGTTTAGACAGTTGAATTAATACGTTTTTTTAAAATAAAATAGCTATAATATACTAATTAAGAATAAAACATGTAATTGATTTATTTGTACTTAATGTCTAACACAGATTTTATCAAAGCTAAGATCAAATATTTGAAATATTAACAACTTTTTTTTATTCTAATAAATTATAATATAACCAACAAATATCAAACAAAAAATAAATAGTATAAATCTTAATTCAGTTATTATAAAATCGCTCCCGAGAGTTGATCACATGAATTGATATTTGTCTACCAAGCAAGCTGCACATGAACTCTGGAAGTTAATTCCAATTCTCGGCATGCTATACACAGTAAGCAAATATCTATCATCAGCTCGGCCTATTGAAATATCATCATGTGTTTATTTTTATCAATAATATAAAAATATTCCCGAACAAATCACCAAAGTAATCAAATTTTTATTGTATATTTATTAGGTTAAATTAAAATATAATATGCATATTTTTTGAAAAATAGGTTTCCATAATGTAGGTATCTCATTTAATAATATAAATAATTACTTTTTAACATTTTGTGCATAAATAGTAGATAAATTAGTAAATAAATATATTATACAAAATCAGAATTTGGGATTAAGCATATAATAATAAATTTGTTAAACAATGGAAACCTGGACAAAACAAGTCAACAGATCTACCATGTCACAATCCATTTTTATCATATGGCCCCCAGGCTCATCATATTTTTTACATTGGTTAGATCTAAACATATAATTTCAACTGGTATGACTTAGATACTAATAATTGAATTGTTTTAGTAAATGTACAAAATTATTTAATACTAAAGAACAAAAAGGTTAACTATTAAAACTTAAAAATTATTTTGTAATGTTGGTCAGTTTACTATATCGCTTCCGAGAATGATCACGCAAATAATGTTTTCAATAGATTAAATATAGCTCAATGTTGGGAAAATGATCTCAACCAACAGATTTACATAAAACCTTGTTTAATACATCAAGTCAGACTCGGCCTGGTATCATCATTTTCAACATTTATATACATTTATATTTGAATATTATGTTAAATAATAATAAAATTAATATGGATAATTATATATACTTAACGCTTTATGTACTAAGTACAGTAAAATCTTGTTATGTCAAAATTCAAGGGAAACAGAAAAAAAAGTTTTGACATCAAAATGTTTGAAACATCGGGGTTTGTTATGATGGCAATTATTTCAAGAGGATTTCAATTGAGTTTGACATGATGAAAAATTTGAGATATTGATGTTCAACATAACAAGAATCTATACTCTGTCCAACAAGAGAACGTGCAAATTCTGTGCATCCCTCCGCGTCACCTTGCAATTACCACCAATTTGGTCGGTGTGCGGTTCTCTTGCTGGACAGACCATACTGTAGTTTCTTTATGATATTGTAAACTGTGTATTCAAAAAGGAGGACACGTTTACACATTACTATTTCTTTAAGATTAACTTAGAATAGTGCAAGCTATTTTAATATATATTTAATACTTCAAAGTCAACAAATACAATATTTTATTTTAAACAACATTTTAAAATCTATTTTGTCTAGGTACTTATTAAATTATATTTTACTAATAAGAATAATATCAAAGCATTAATTAAGAATAATTGTAACTACTACAACTTCCAAGATCTGACTATTATTAGGAAACAATACTTAACAATTAAGCTTATGGTAGTCAAATCTAACGAGTTAATAAGTTGTGTTACAGTTGTAATATTATTTTAAACTTTAGAAAAATAATGTTTTGTATTTAGAATACATTGATTCAACGGAGCATTTCATATTTCAGGCTTATGGCCTCATATGGCTAATGGTCCACACATAGAAAAATAGTAAACCAAAACTAAAACTCAACTTTTCCACACATGTGATTATAAGATTATATAAATTGTTTTTAAAAACACCAACACTGTATTATTTTAATTCTGTTTTCTCTGTGTAGACCCAGCTCTAGAACACATAATTAAGGGGTGCTATCTATTTTTTCAACCAGGCAAATTCAAATAATTTATTAATATACACTGTTGTTTTTGGTGTATAAGGTACGCCAGAGTAAAACTATAGTATGATCATTACCTTATTCTCGTCCGGTAGCAAAACATTGTTTTCTCTTAAATTCTCATTGTGGTTCATTAAGCTCAAGTCAGGCTTACTATAATTATTCTTTGCCATTTGATCTGGCATGGGCGATTTAATTATACTGTTAGGCAAATGAATACCTACACCTGTTTCATAAGTGTAAAGTCAGGTTTTTAATCATTATCATAAAAATATATTTATTAAATAAATATAATAAACATAAAATGTACTTACTGGCAAGTTCTCTATTGAGTATGATGTAACGTTTGGGCGGCTTGTTTTCGATGAGGACTGTGTGCGGAATACTGGTTATTAGTGCCATTACGGACTGATATCCGTAAACAGCTGGCTGGATGGCGGTGCCAAACAGACGCAAGTAAGCAGCTTCGAGGGACGTCAACAACAATCGACCATCTGAGATCATTAACAAACGATACATATCTTGGGCGAACAATTGCAAAGGGGTCAATTGTACATATTCTTCTCCAAATTTAGTCTTCACGATCTAAACACAAATTTTGCTGTTCTAAAATATGTCTGAAAATATCACTGGGACCCTCTCTGTTGTTACCTTTATAGTTTCACTAAGTTTCTCCTGCATAGTTTCAATGTTTATAGATTCGCCAAACATTGTTTGGTACACAGACTGAAACTGCAAAACAGACATCTTGTCATTGGACGAGTGTTCCATCAGTACACGGCGAACTTTTAAAGACAACCTTTGGGCTTCTCTGCGGTCCACAGCTACCAAAAACAGCTCACCATGATTGTCCACCACCTTTAGTAGTGCAACAAATGTTTAACATGATTAGGAAAAAATTCATACAGTCTATACTCTGTACTACATGAGCCTGTAGTAATTTGCACCAAAATAAATACAGATTGAACTACAAATGTAATTAACTAACTTACTATGTTTTATATTCTGCGGTAATCAATAGTTTAACATTTTGCTTTTAAAAATAAAATAATTAAAATAATTTCATTTAAAAAAAAAAAAAATGTTTAAAATATTGATTAGAACATAATAATATTATATTACATAATAAGTTAGTTATTTACATTTGTCAAATTTAATGTTGCAGTAAACCTAACCTGTATATCATATAATTTAAATCACTGTTGGTAATCCAAAAAGTAGTATTTAATTTGCAACAAAATTTAAACTGATTAGTCTAGTGAACTAATGTTATTTCTAATTTTTTTAACTAATGTATTCACAAAAATCAACAATGTTCACAAATATTTATACCTGTCCACTCAAAAACAGCTGTAAGGAAGTGTTCTTAATATAACCATTATGGCAATACCTAAGCATTCATCAACATACAAGTTCAAATCTTCAGTATGAAGAGTATGACATTTCATTGAGAGTTAATTCTCTAAATCAATCATCCAAAAGTGTCTAACACCAAACAATTTATTGCTTTCCTACAATTATAGTTCTTTGTTTTTCAGTCTATTATTGATTAAAATATCATATTATACATCTTAATAATCGAAATTTAGATTAGTATTTTTGTGGTAGTAATTATCTTTTCATTATACGCAACATGGATATCTGGACATTATTAACTAATAATTATATAATTAAATAGTAAATTGTAGGTACATGAATTTGTAGGCAGTAGGAGTTTTGCCTGAAAATGTATTGCAAAAATATGACTACGTCAGCTTAGATATCATATCGTCATCCGTAAATTATAATAAACATGATTTTCATATTGTGCAAATATATTTTAAATTTGTCATTTATGGAGCATACTACTTATATTTTTTTTATTATTATTAAAATTTGGTGAAAATTACACACATGTAACAATCTTTAATACATGTCAACAATCTCCTATGATTTTGATATTATACTTTATCTTACCTTGACAGCATCATCGAGCTTTTGTAACAGTTCAATGAGTGTCTCACATTCATATACGGAAGGTTTAAGAGCATAGCCATACTGCCACAAGAAGGCATTTTGTAGTTGACTGATTTGCAGTGGATAAACAGCCAATGCGGCCAACTGATCACCAAGCACATTTTGTTTCACATCAGTCGTCAATGACACACGGCGCTCTCCTTCCAAATCGTCTTCGATCTATATAATAAACAACATCATTGTTTAACAAATTCAAAATTAACATTGACCAAATTATACTAATTTTCAACAAATTTAGTATACAGATAGATAATCTGATTTTTTAAATAAAAACATAAAACAATTGTTCACAATATATTATGCAACTATAACATTTTTTTTTTTTTTTTGAGGAGGGCTCTTTGAGGCTTTGACCACTGAGGTCATTAGCCTGTGGAACTATGGTGGAGGGTACTGTAGGTTTTGAACACGGGTTTGTTTTGGCAGAATTTTTAAGTGGGCACCCGTAGGTATCTGCCATGCTCTGGTGGGGGATGGCGGCCTATCCCTCTGTACACCGTGACTGCCCGAAGAAAAATGCTGTCCATGGCCGAGTTCGACCAGCAACGGTGCACGTCGCAACCGACGCCTTAGTCCACTCGGCCACCCCATCCCCCACTATAAAAATTATATTGTTTTTTGACTCCCTAATAAAATAAAAATATTTAAATAGTTTTAGTTATCCTCTCAAATTATAAATTTTGAATATTTATCTATTTTCAAGTTCGAGCTAGCATGATGATGCAAATGCAAACTGTTAATAAATTTGCAGAACATAGTTTTACAGCAAAATAGTAATAAAACACATACTAAATTAAAATTATAGATATCATACACATCTAATGACTAAAGAACTTTAGTACCATTTAAACAAGAAAGTTAACAGACGTTTTTAATAGATAAGTTCATTCATATTGGATTTTGAAATTTAAACATTTTTTTCTAGAGTTAGAAGTTTTAAGTTGAACAAATAAACAAAATACATATAATATACAATTTTTATCATCGTTCTTATATTCCATTTAATATTTTAATAATAAATCTAATGCCTTACGATAGTTGGGAATTATAATAAATCAAAGAGTTTATAGGAGGATCCTGTATAATCACAGTATGTCTGAGGAACATGAAACACACATACGTAACACAGCGCAAAAAATTACCGCCACCGTCCGTTCAAAAGCCATAACATAAAAATAAATTTAACACTCAACAGTTTGGAAATCAAAATATAATGTTTCTTAGTATTTGCAACGTTGAACATTTTCTGTAAATCATTGTGTAGTGACTTGAAAGATTACACGTATTACACAAACCAACACCGGAATACACAAAAAAAAAAACCATCTAAAAATACCTTTACAATGTGCGGTATTGATTCGAACAGTTCGATCAATTTTGTAAATCCAAAATCAGCTACTTTACACTGATGACCAAAATGATGATGGTAAGAAGGTATGAACTTATTAAATAACAGACAACACTGCGGGGCATGACTTAACAACTCTATTACCTAGATAAATGTTTATTATTATTGTTTCAAAATTTGATTGAGCCAAGTCTTGAGTCAAGAAATTTGTTGTCAAATCAAATCGCGCTGAAATTTTTACTGAAACTTACTTCTTTTGCAAAGGCTTTAGTGCGTTCAATTTCTTCTGGAGTCTGTTCTCGTTTAGGAATTGCCACTGATTTTTGACCATCCAGATGACCGATAACGACAGTGTTTTCTGATACTTGTGACAATAGGTCATCAAGAGAACACAAGCCATAATCAACTGGATCAAACACACGTCCCAGGGTTTTCTCGAAAAGCGTACCAAAGTCAACAATGGGCACTTGTTTGCTGGCTACGGATTTAAGCACACGCAACAAATCAGAAGTAAATCTTCGTACCTGTGCTTTGTGTGACAACGTCATGAAACGTTTGTTACCCTCTCCAAATACCTGAAAAAAATGTATTGTCAACATAATTAGTGTTTCCTAGAAAAACACGAGGGGGAACTGATAATATAAGATGTAAATGTTTACACTTATTTTTCAGTTATTGAAAAATAATTTTACCTAACTTCATACGTATTGTGATACTTAAGGCAATACCCAGCATGCTATTTGTTTCCTATCTCTGACCAATGCTCAACATGGAAATCTTTTTGGGCAGACCAACCTTGTGTTGTTTGATTTAGTACTAGAGAGAATAATTAACCTAATATAAAACTTAAAAGAGCATTAATTATGTTCTTATGTTGGCTTTTTTTTACAATATTTAAATTTTAAAACATGAGCATTTTTAAATTGAAATATTGTCAAAAGGCCAACATAAGAATACAATTTATGTTCTAAACTTAAGTTTGATGACATGCCTAGTCAATTGACAGTAATACTACAGCTAACAACTCATTTAGGTCTACTGATATCAAATATCCTTATAGCGCATGCATAAGAGTGAAAATAAATAGCGTCCCATCCTCTCAAGAGGAAATATTCTGTCTTTTTTTTAAACGATTTTTCCATTTTAATTTAGGTAATAAATATAATACACACCTTTAGGTTATAATTATCATGAGCTTTAAAAAAAATATATTTATTTGAGGGAAAACTGACTTCAAGCACTAATATTTGACAAGTTTTATTAATTATATTTAACTGCTACATATATTTTAGATAAGATAATTTTCAAAAGATCCTTGATATTGGCTTAAATTCTTTGTTATAGTTGGGCTACTGAGAATTTAAAAAAAAAAATGATAACAATTAAGTTTAATGGGTATAGTAATAATGTACTAGTATTTATAAAAGCTTTATAAATTAGTATATATTTTTAATATCATTAGAATGTCTTAGGGATGGGGGAAATAGGAACCAACATCATCCTAAAACTAAAATTTTTTTCAGAAAAATATCAATAACTGCATAATATGTAAATCACCTGTACAATGTTGGGCAGCGCTTCTAAGAGATCAATGAGTTTGGTAAAACCGTAGTCGGCAACGCGACACTGACGGCCGAAATGGTGATGGTATGCTGGTATGAAACGGTTGAACGACATAGTGCAATGAGTACAGGTCTTTAACAGATCAACCAGTTCACGGCTCAACAAGGCCAAATTGTTTGCCAATGGTGGACTAATGCTCTTCAATCCACTCACACTGGCTGTGAAACATTTAAAATGTTGGATAGTATCAATAAACATAATATAATAACAAACAACTGTCATGTGACTTTTATACAGAAACATTGTATAGATATATTACAGACTTAACATTACCTTCTGATTTAGTGTCGGACTCTTGAGTCGAAGATCTTACAGACATATTTCCGATGTCCGAAGCCGAAGACGTTGTTAGGTATTTGATGCCAACACTACAGCTCTGTAAGAGTTCAACACCACTGACGGCAGTCACAATGTGTTCTAAAGGCACCCCGTCTTCATCTGTATGTAACGGCTCATTGAACAAAGCTTCGTAACAATCGCAAATACTAAAGATAAATTTTTTATTTAATTTGTTAGATATGTTTTGTAATAACAAGACGGCATCGTCTACTGAGTAATAAAAAAATAATTATTTATGATTTACGTGGCCAAGATTAGATAATTGTTGTGAGACGATATCAGAGAATGTAAACGTTTAGAGAACTCGTTTAATGACACTTTAACGTTAGGCAATGCAGGCATCTCCAATTCAGCCCAGCCCTTATCGTCAGTAGGTTTTGTAATTTTTGCATGAGTTGGACAGTATGAAACCGCATCGCTTTTGTCCTATACATATGATACAAATAAATTATGAACATTAAATAACACAATAAACAATAACAAATAAAAATCATGTTTTATTACGAAGTATTCTGAACACAGCTAGATGAATGTGGTGTCGAAAAAACTTACTAAATTAGACATGGGCATGGAAGATGAAGAAGAAGGCAAATGATGAAGGGGCGATGGAGTGTTACGGTATTCTGGGTTTAAACTTATGATTCTATGATTTGGTTCTTCGGTTATTAAGCACACATCTTTCATTTTATACAAATCCGATACGGACACGGAACTCATGAAGCGGTTTTCAAACATTTCGCGGAACTTGAACAGAGGCAGACGCTGTCCAGGAACTTCCATTAGTATATATGCTATCTGAGACCTATTATAACAAGCACACATAATAACAGAGAAATTAGAATATAATAACTGTGAAACAGTTATAATTCACTGTCAGAATCATATATACCTCAGCAGCGGGGGATTCTGAGGGTAACCAGAATGAGCATAAGCAATCATAATCCTTTTGAACCCAATTTTGCGTCTGTGGAGCTTAGAAATGGCATACTGCGCATCCTGTGGGCTAGATACCCGAACGGCTGCTGCAAAGTTACCGTCTGACTGATAAAACACAGACACGTGTAACACCTGTATTTTACCAACATAATAAAAATATGAGTTCACATTTCAAAATGACATAATTTTAATCACATCTAATATACATACCATAACATGTTCCCTGAACGTGTTAAATAATATATTTTTCATCTCAACAGAGTCGATGTTCTGATCTAAATTTGTAACGTGCAAGTCCACTGGATTACTCTGGGCTACAAGTACTGGTGGTGCTTGATTTGTTGCCAAATTGTTGTAAGAAGGAGATATGGGATGAAAGTATCGCTAAAGAAATAATTTTAAAAATAAAATATGTATACACACTTTATAATTAGACTAGACTATATATAGATAGAAAAAAATCTTACATCTGGATTGGTATTTTCCATTAGATTTGGTGGACTAACTCTTCTAGGAACGTTGACTATTGGAGGCGGTGGAACTGAAGTGTTGACACCAAACATCATGTATGGCGGTGGGCCATTCGAACTGATCATGTTGGGGGTTGAACCGGCCTAAATTTCAAACAATAAGTTAGTATATAAAATTCAAAATCACACTTAGGGTATTTAAAAAATATAATAAAACATTTGTCATAATTTCTTACTTGAGAATCTATTTGTGATGTTCCGGCCAATCCTCTTTTTAAAATTGTTATTGGTGTACCGTTGTGACCCATTGCTGTAGAATAACCATGCCGCATCCAGTTTTCATTTTGATTTACTGCTGGAAATTTTTTTTTACAATACATTTAATACCAATAACATTTTTAACATTGTAATTATATGCAATATTATATTACAAGTTATTTGTGGAGTTGATGGTTGAGTGTGACTGGTATCAGGCTGTTCCTGATTGTCCTTGGTCATCTGTTTTCCTTTATAGTTAATTGGACCTTTCGCCCCACTCTAGTCAAAAGTTGATTTATAGTTAAGAAATATTAATAACTATTAAATATATAACAATATAATATGCTGTCTTTGGGTGGCTCTTATTTACCCAATTTCAAATATACTCCTCCCCCTTTTGTTTCTAATACCAAAACAAGAATGTTGACAAATTGAACGTACTAACTTAATCCTAATTCTTAACCATTTTCTGTAATGAGGAGTTGATAATACAAATAATATTTAAATTATAATGTATATGTTTAAGCAAACAGCACATTCCTAACCAAAAATTTAGATTTTTCAATTAAATGTACGCACTCTTTTTTACAATGTTAAGTTGATTTTTATTTTAATATAATAAGTTCAGGTTTTAAGTAGAAATTTAATATTTTCATAATGATTCTACAGTAATTTTATAAGAATGCAATTCATATTTTTTTAATTTTAATTGCAATAATTCCTTTAATGAGACAAGTCATCAAATGATATCAAAATATATATATTTGCGATAAACCAGAACAGTAAATAGTTTCTGAAAGTAACAGCTTAATTAGTATAAATACATTTTATAATTGTATAAGAAATAATTATCAAAAATTCAATATTTTTTTTATAATTTGAATATCTTGACATATATATTACAAGGGACATGTACCTAATACCTCATTATTATAAGATTTTCAGATTACAAAAATGCGTAAAAAAATGTTTACTAATAGATTCCTAGAAACAGGAACGTGTTTATAGCTTTTTTTTTAACCCCTATAGGTAGTTAAAAAGTAGCTTACTCATCTTTTGTTTATTTTTTTTAAATGGTTGCCATTGGTTACATAATATTATATAACTATTATAATTAGTAAAAATATTGTAAATACATTTTTTTACAAATTTATTAATAAAAGAAACCAATTTTTGACACTGATACTTTGATAATATTATATATATATTATATTCCCGATTGAAAGATGATGTTATGACAAACAGAACTAGAAGCTTACTTTAAACACATGATAGTGGTGATATAAAATATTGTTTTATATGTTAAGAATAAACTAAGACACATGTTGTTTATTTTATATAACAAACATAGGATATTCTATTTTTATTCAATCATAACTCATAAGTAACTACTAGTACTGTATAAAAGGTCTCAACACTCACGTTCTTTAGATGCTGATTAATAAATTATATTTCTTGTATATTTGTTAGTGTTGCACTTAAAAAACTTATTATATTTTGCTACAAACAATACTTTTAAATTCTCAAACATGAATGTATTCTATTCATGATCAAATTATTCAGTTTTTAATTTAAAAAAAAATTACTGTACAATAATTTATATTAAATAAAAAGGGGTAAGGAAATAATCACTCTGCTGCACAGTAGGTGTCCAGTGTACTTCAACTTATCATGGAGAAAGTTACTGTAAAGTATTTGTTAAATTTGAGTTTAATGATAAATCGCTTTATACAAAAAATGTCAGCCTATATAACTAAGCTAATATAAGTATATTTTATGATATATTGCAATTATAGTATTAGTAATACAGCAAGTTAAATTAACTTTTGCGAAAATTATTGTATTTATTATATTATTAAAATTTAATAAGGATATTATTAGGTATATTTATATTTATATTGATCTGTTAAAAATCTAAAATAATTGTGTAGTATAATGGTTACCAAAGTGTTCGCAACAGGCTCTAAGTATTAAGAGGTTTAAAAATACCTAAATTATAAACCTAAAATATGGCAGTGGATTTCTTATGATTGATTATTCTTTAGAGGACGCCGAACACACATGTGTTGTCTGTCTTACAAATGTACAACATGGCAAATTTTACGTTCACAACAATACATTTATTTTGTAATTTTTAAAATGGAGTGATTATGCCAATGATAATGACCTCTTATATAAAATTTAAATGAGATATTATTATCTGGGGCATCTCATTGGCTTTTTATTATATTTTTAATTTTAAGCAAATTATGAGTACCTATTTTAAAATTGATAATTGTTTGTACATCTTAAAATACTCATGTTTAGGACAGAGGACTTGTAGCATTTGCATATTTGTTTTGCAGTCACAGAAATAACAGAGTATGCAACAAATACAGCTCATGCTTTCACAAATCTAATATTTGAAATTTTATTTTGTATATAAATGCGTAATATTTTGAGTCATTTATGTTTTTAGGGCATATTTTACACTTTTATACACAATTTTATACTTTTTGAGACCTATTTAACTTCAATCAACTTTTTCCACATCGATGTTTTTATTTCAAAAAATAAAGTCAATATTTTTGGATAAAAATGTATTCGTTTTTAATTTTTGTCGTATAATATGGTTTTTGACTGTTCGTAGACACACATTTTTCCTAGAACCGCTTGAGGATCGCAGATAAGCTAATAATATTAATTTGCTGTGATTAATTTTTTTAATAGATAGAAATAAATAAATAGAAAATTTAGAAAAATGTATTTTACATTCTGAGTGGAATGATGAATGTATTGATTTTACAATGTGTTTTTTTTTGTGTGTTTACACGGTAAGTAGTCGAAATAATGCTTTGATTTTCAACTTCAGTATCTTGTTAGATGGGAAAGTGAATATTTGCATTTACTATACACGATAAAATTTTCAAAATATTTTGATTTGTTTTGAACTGTTTAATAACATTTTCTGTATCCAATTGTATTATTATTATTTTCTATGAATGTCAATAAAACTTTATTTTTGATTAAAAAAGCTTGAAAATATAACACTAGGCTCCTAGCAAGGCTGGACATTAACGAGTTAAAAAGTAAAAGTTAAGTTAAAAAGTTAATTTTATTTTAACTTCTTAACATAACTAGTTACTTTTGGCTTTTCATTAACTTAACTGTTAACTTACTAAATTTTTTTTTTAATTAACGTGAATTAAACGAATTAATTTTTCATTTTAAGAAGTAAATTAAGTTTATTTATTTTGTTAATTTTTAATTTATTTTATTAATTTCACTATTTTAATCTATTTTGTTGTCATATCAAAAAGTATTTACCGTGAATTGTTTTAAGTTAAAAATTTATAACATTTGAATCTATTTTAAAAACTGTATAAAGTATAAGTCTATAATTTAGTTTTGGGTTGGAAAAAAATTAACTGGCGTTGTATAAACAAATTAAATTTAAAAAAGTTAAGAAAAAGTGTGTATTATCTTTTAACTTAACTGAGTTAACCTATAGTTAAATTAACTTTTGACTCTTAACTTTTTGTTATTGGTGCATATTAACTTAACTTAAATTAGTAAAAAAAAAAAATCATTAAGTTGCCCAGCCTTGGTTCCTAGTATACTGTTACAATGAAATTTGAAAAACATTAATAATCCTTAGTCACAGTTTTTATTTATAAGCATTTAAAGTTCAAATCTTGACAAAATACTGAAAAATCACGAAAATTAGCAAATTATTTTGAGTTGAGAACTCATACAAATTTTTCTTTTTAACTCTAAGATTTGAAAATGTAATACAAGATTCTCATAAGTTTGTATAACTAACTTTATCAAAAAAAAAATGTCTAATTTGATAAGCAAATCAAATTAAATATTTATGAGCGTTTGAATTTCATATTTTGTATCAATTTCGTTATTTTATTAGTATTCAAAAACGAATAACTGTAGATACATGAAAATAATACCGAATGTTTATACTTTTATTTTCTAGACACCATAAAATGAGGAAAATATTACTACTCTTTTTGAGCTATTTACGAACATTGTCAGTTTTCAATTTCTTTAGTTTTTTTTCTATAAATATCTATAAAATTTTATTTGTTGGGTAAAAAAGCGTGAAAATTTAATGCAGGGCTCCTGATATAGCAAGTAAAAATATTAAAAATACATAGGCACAATTTTTCAAGTGCTTATTATAGGATTTTGAAGTGCATAATTACTTGCATATTTAGTGCTTTTTAGGAGCTAAAAGTCCTCCACCCTACTCCTAATTTATAATTCATTTGAAAGACTGAGGCAACACATGCAAGTTAGTCCTCTTAACTTAGGAAAATGCCCTATGGGAAAACTAGTTGAAAAAGTTTGGAAACCACTAACAGAGTATCTGTCCTACCAATTGTGGCATCTACATCTAAGTATGATTATTTAAATAGCTAGTACCATAATAATATAATATTAAAAGAAAACAATAAATTAATAAAAAAAACTTTTATATAGATTATAAATTACTATTACTTAATATAAAAAAATCATATATATTTTTAATTAATGATCAATTTACTGGATTAATTTTAACCATTGAAATTTTATTTTTAATTTTAACAAATCTTTTTAAAATAAGTGTTCCTTGCACTGGGAATAATAAAAATCCCGTAGATTTATTTCATGAAATAACACTTACTACAGGTATTTGAGGTCCATTTAACCATGTTTGTATGCCAACAGAATTTGATGTCAACCAAGGATTATGGTTTCTCATTGAGTTGTCGACGCTAGGATTCATTTGTGACATTCCAAAACCACCTTTAATTTGTTGACCGTACAAACTAGAGAAAACAGAATTTAAAATATAGCTACAGTACAAAATCCATCAGCTATATTAGAAATGGAAATAGGTTTTGTTCAAAACTTACGCAAATTTTCGATTTTCGAAAGTGGCCGGAGGAGTAACAGGGGTTATATTGAACCGGGAATGCATATTGTTTGTTGAGGAATACTGAATGGTAGTTGCAATGTGTTGTATGTTTTCTTCTCTAGTCTGCACTGGAGCAGGTTTACCTAAACAATATTAAGTGTTCAATATAAGAACAAGATAAAAATTTAAATATAATTATTGTACAAACTTATGAAACTAGTGGACGATGATTCTTCTTTTACAGCAAATGGTAAACTAACAACAATTTGACTATTAAACACGCGTTCCTTATTCATTCGTTTTTGAGCTCTAAACAAGAGTTATGTTAAAATAGAATTATTAAAACAAATTTAATTCAATTACAAAAAGATCATGTGTTAAATAAATACAATAATAATAATAAATAAATAAAATACCATGCTTTTAAAAATTTGTATGCAAAAAGGACCAGATAACATTAAAACAATGATAAATATAAATCACAAATTTAAATAAACTACAAAAATTAAATTAAGACACAAAATATGAAATTATTGAACAAATAATTAAAGCTCAATGTAGTAATTGAGAGCATGACTGCAATGGAAGACTGCTCCAAAAATACTATTGAAAGTTCAATACTAACAGAAACCAAATATGTACAGGGAATACCACAGGGAAAAATTGTATAAAAATAATCAAACAAGATTGTGAAAGCAATAAAAAGATATTTTATGTGATAAAACTGATAAACATGATAGCTATTAGCTATACAAAATTGCTTATCATTAGTATTATTTACCTTGCAGCCATTTCTTTGGTAGGAAATCTAATTGTTGTTGAACAATTATTTATTACACCAACACGTCCACCACAATTTTCAGACAACCTTTTTAAACGATTTCTGATTTTTGCTGGATCAATGCCAACTGGTAGATTGGATACAATAACTTCAACAGGTGTGTTCCCACATTGCTAATAAAACAAATATCAAATAAAAGTTTTTTTCCTGTACATATTTATTAATGTTCAAATAATGTAACTATAAAAATCCAAATCCCAAGAACTATGATCTAAAAATAAGAAGAAACATTACTAGTATATATTGCTTAAGTAATATGTTATACCAGTTTTTGGTAATGAAAAAAATGAAATATTTTAAATTTAATAAAATCACAAAGGTAGTTATTATCATGCTAATATTATTAATTTGTTATTAAACTTCATTTAATTACATACATATTATTATAAGTTATAACTGATAAACATGTATATTTTTGAGAAAAATTATAAACAGTTACTTTTAATAATTCTATACATGGGAGTGAAAAATAATCCAATAGTAATTACTTGTAAATTATAATTAATTATCAATAACAAATGAGTTAAAAATCACTAGTTAACAGATTTGTATGATTATATACAATTAATTTGTATACAGTAGACAATATTATATGATCCACTAAAATTTCCATTTTAATGTATTTTACGTATAGGAAAGTCTAGTTTGGGCGTAATACAAATCAGCAGGTTAACCATTTTAGCATATATAAGGCAAGCAAATTTACTAGCCTGAACAAATGTTAGTATATCAAGGCGTACATCTGATAAACTATATTACTTTTAGAAATGATTATTATAATCCAAAAATCTAGGTTTTAAGTAAAGCTCAGAGTTTGTGCACTTTTTAGAATGCAAATAGGAAACTTTTAAGTTTGAAAATTAGCTTTTCAAAGATGATTAAATTTAAAATAGCAAAGTTTACAATTTTGAACAGTAATAAAATGTAGTTTTTTACGACCATTAATTATCTTAACAAAATACCTATTTAAAAAAAAAAAGTACTTGTTTGTTAGCGCTCCATCACAAAGCCATATAAAATGTATCACTCCCCTACCGGGTTACTGTCCATTAAATTATGATATTAATTTTTATATACCATTACAAAACTTTAAGATAATGGTAAATACTAAATAGTATAACAAATTGTTTACAATTATTAATAGCAGGCAGTAGTGTAGTTAATAATTATATATAGAAAAATAAGAAGGTTTTCAATACATCCTTTTAGGGACCATGGTGTCGATTATTTATATATTCCGCAATTCTATAAAATATTAATATTATATTTTATATTTTTGTTACCACCTTAGTTATAACTTATAAATTATAATACTTTTCAACTACTCTGCTCAATACTGATTTAGAGAGGGGAGGGTTGATATAATATATTATAACAAAAGTTACTTCATAAAAAAAATTTTTAAGCTTTGTAGAATTGTCGGATTTCGATAGCTATTTTTTTATCTAATAGAAGAAAACTCCTTACAAGCTGCATTGACTCTAGTTTTCATTCTATTTCAATTAATGTTATGGAATACCAGATTTGTAAAAAAAAAAAGCTTAAAACTATCTTGTTTTATAAAGCCATATTATGGTTTGAAATTTAAATATTAAAAAATAGAGATATGCTGCATGTAAAATAATACCCTTGTATAAGTTAAATACAAAAATGATCAAATTTGGTTGATTTTACAAGACGGCATTATGGTTACCATAAAATGTATTTTTGGGAACAAACTGACATTGGCACTAGGCACCTTAAATGCCACTCATTTAATTTGTTTTAATAATAATTTTTGTTTTAAAAACAGAATGCTAGTACTAAATACTGCAGGAAATAACTCATTAAAATTAATTTTTAACAGTATTTTAAAATAAGTATAGTACATAGTACATACTATACTAACTTATATGTAAGATATGATAGAGATAATCAGAGAAATATCAATCATGAATCAGAATATCAACATTTTAGATTTAAAACATAAAGATCAAGCTAACTTAAGGTTGCCTAGGGCGGGATGAGATAAATTGTATAAATGAGTCAGTGGCAGAAAATAAGAAATAAGTACGGAAAAGAAATCAACATTACCATAAAAAACTCTAACTAGTTACATTAGGACAAATAATTAACTTTATAACCTAATAAATCTTTAGAATACTTTTAACATTTAATTTAACAGTAGAGCAAATACAATTATGGCCATATTATTTATGTGGAATGATGGCAGAAGCTGATATGTACGTTTTGTTAATTTTTGAATTATCATTTAAATAGTTTAGAAATTGTATATTTTAACTGGTGGCAAAATATGATATGTCACTATAGTATTATGTATGTGGCTCCATTTATGTGCTAAGACCAAAACTCATATGTCATTATTTGAAAATATATTAATAATAAACCACAGATTTGGTATTTTTAGTATGAATTCAAGACAGATATTTATGTATTTGCATCTTTTTATTGATGGGTCAACATTAAGTTAATTTATACCAAAATGTGAATCATGACTTAATGATTCTGAATATAAAATTTTATTTTGAGTTTTTTTTTAAAATTATTTTAGTTCATATTTTAGGATTTTTCTATTTATTTAAGGAGTATTTAAACTTTTTTTAAATATATAGAAATAAAATGCACTTTTTTATAAGTACGCTAATCATGAAATGCAAAACGTTTATTAATAATTGTGCACAATTCTATAAATATGAACAGAGGAGACTTTTAATAAGCCTATCAGTTAAACACGGCAGCAGAAAAAATTCAAAATTAATTAACTGGTTTCAAAAACACTCATTATCTCAATAAGACTGAGCTCAATATGTCTGACTCCTCAAATATATACTATGCTAATACTATAAAATAAATTATACTTACTCGAAGAGCATTTCTTAATGGTAACATTTCAACTAAATGAGTATAATTATAATGTTCATTGGCACACAAAATAAGACTTTCAGAACAAAGTTCATTATGCAATAATATTACATGCATTTTTTTCCTGGAAAATTAAAATTAAAATGAATTATATGTCTTAAAGCAAACAAATTTAATAGATATACCTATGTCTAATATCACAAAGATCGGATGCAAAATTCACATCACCAGAAACTAAAACTACAGCTGCAGGGGAACCATGTAAATCAGCAAATCTTCTCATTGAAAGGCGAAGTTTCTCGTCGGCTGCATTTTTGCATACAGATGTAACATGAACTAAATTTACCTAATAGAAATTACATGAATCAAATTACAAGCACTTTAACAATTTATCACACATTATTAGAATTGACTTACTTGAGCATCATTTAGTTCTTGAACAACTTGTGCATTTTCTTTTTTAACATCGCAGACGACGAGAAACTCAGCTTCTCTATAACCGATAAAAAATCTGTCTCTTATTGCTTGGGCCACTGCTACTGCAGATCTACCTTTGGGAACCTAAAATATAATTGTATTCATTATACTATATACTTTGATAATATTCGCTATTATATCGATGTCATGACTTACCTGACAGTTTTCAATATCCCAAAAAACACCGATTGGTGGCAAATAGTGAGCAAATGAATGCTTATGACTATAAGGGATTGAATTATTTGTATACCCACGTGAAGTATATGAAGAACGAAGTCTATTTAAAGACTTCTTGTTTTTTTTGTAAGGTAACAACTGGTTTTCATACCTAAGGCATTCTTGTTCATACAAATCAGAATTTGAACACAATGAATCAGAGTCTGATGCAGAATCTGAATCAGTGTGAGAATATGAAGATGATGTAGTATTATTTTGAGGTACAGGTTCTTTTGGTGAAATATAATATCCATTTGTAAGATGTGGTGGTGATGGAAATTTAAAATTTGTTTCAATTTGACCGTCACATGGATATGGTTCTATGTTTCCAAAGCAGCCAATATTCTCTTGACGGTTAAAAGACACTTAAAAATTAAATTATTATTTAATAATATTTCAATTTGTTAACTAAAACTTATGCATAGTTAACTTAGGCATCAACCATAGGTTTAAATTTTAATTTTTTATCAGATAGTTAAAGACACAATGCGTATTAGGTACCTAAGCTAATATTTATTTTTTTCAACAGTCAAAAATTGTTTTTGATTTATAAATGTTGTAATTGTGCCAATAAAAACCAAGTTAACATTATGTTAATAATTCAGTCAAACAAATATATTGAAACTTACATTTTCTTGTACAGACAATAAGATGATCCATAATAGGTCCAACAACTTATATAGTTTATATATTATACCTCGAGAAAAATATGAGGTATAAAGCTGCATTTACTAATGAAAAAATATGTTTTTAAATACTTGATGTCTAAATTAAAATCTTGGTATCATTTATATACCAACTGAATAGACCTGAAAATAAAAAAAAAATATTCAATTTTAATAATTAAGTTAAAATCAACTAACTTCTAGCCTAACCATAAATAATGTTATTTTTATTACATACAACTTATCTTATTTTATCTTTTTTAAATAAATACAATAAACTTTAATCTTTGTTTATATTGTAAGAACAAATATTATTAATAATCAATAAATACTTAAATTATAAATGTTAAATGTCAATACAAACAATGTATTACATTTATCTAATATAGGTAGGTACTCTAAATATAATTAGGAATTAAGACTTTAAATTTGATTATAAATTATAATAAGACAATTAGGTACAGCCAATAGCAATATTTAAATTTTATCATTCAAATGAATTTCTCAAATGAATCATTCAATACTAAATACATTAATAACTTTGAATAATCTGCTTGGTTTAACCACAACATAATTATTCTCAAAATATATTAAAATAATAAAATCATAAGTTTTTATAAAAAAAAATTGCCTAAAACAATTTTGTAACATAAAAATGGTTTGAACATATTCTTGTATAGTTTATTTTTTTCTTAAACTTAAACTATGGGTATAAAGAATAAAACTAATATTGTACATTTTGATTGATTGTTGATTGTTGATGTCCAATTTTATGAAAATTTAGCATGAGATTTAACATAAGATATTAAATATCAAAGCAATAATGAAGTAAAAAAATTATTCTTTTTATTTTTAAGGACTAGGTATATATTTTTTTTTATAATAATGATTATAAATTATTAACAATTTAACTGATCAATAAATTATATATTAAATATATAACATTATTTTGAGTTGACTATCTATCTAATTTTGACTACACAATTAGTAAATATTTTTGTTCTGACTTAAAATATTTATATTTACATTACCTATTGTTTGCTAATTTATAATGGTCAATAAATGTTAATTTAGTTTAGTTGGTTTTAAAAATAATAGGTCGTACATGTGATAGGTAGGTATTACAAATGTTCAGTGGAAAAAACTGAATTAAGTTTTTAATTTATATTTTTATTAGGTATATAATTATTTACGAACAATAGAACTTTTCTAGTATGTCTGTCACCCTTTATTTTGAAATTTTTTATTTTGTGTAGTTTTCCTCACAAAGAATGATGGTAGAAATTAAATTTGGCACTGATTATAAGTTAGAAAGTTATAGCCATTTGTTCTATTTATTGCAATTTGTAAATAATATTGATCAATTATATTACTTATAGCTAATTTCTAAATAAAAAAGCCCCCAAAGGAGTGGAGAACATCTTTTGATTTACAAAAATTACAATAAATTATTATTTATTGTGTTACAATAAATTGTAATAAAAAAAACAAAGGCAGGTAACCCCCCGAGATTAACCTCATGACACTTTACCAACTGAGACATGGTAAGTTTAGTAAAAAAACAAAAATGACATACCTAATTAAAATGGCTATAACTTCATAACTAATTGACACCAATTTTCTGTGCACCATCTTTCTGTTGAAAAGAACACAAGATTAAAAAAAAAAATTCCAAAATTTAAGGTGTGCGGTGAACTAAACATATTATTATTATATTAATATATTACGATTTACGAAATATAGCAAGTTAGACATTTTTTCTAAAAATATAAAGAAAATAATTTTTTACAAATACAATTCTTAAACGTAAACAAACAAGATCACAGTCAAAGTTTGATCGCGATTACATAAGCGTCGAGCCATTCGAGCATCTTTAATAGGTATTCAATAATCCCCTTCACGTAATCATTGACATTAAATAAAATATCAATTTAATTATGAGTTTAACAGACTAACGTTTCGATTGTAAATACAGAGTAGGCAGTTTAGATCAATATTTTATAAGAAGATAAGTCTACCTAGATTAGTGTACCTATTATTATACTTTACCTTTTCGGATGAAAATAATAATATTCGTAATTGTATTATATGTATCGAGTAAATCAAAAACAATATTGAAACGGAATTTTTCTTTTTAAAAATAAATTTGTTAACCCGACGAAAACAAAAAGACGAATAGAGACTTTATGGAGCACAACTGCACGATACTCTGGGAAGCTAGTCTGTAGTCTATAGGTAAATTGTAAATAGTAAATAGCTTCTTTTTGTTTTGGTTTTATCTGCAACCGTGGTTTTTCAGTTTTTGTACATGACCGATAGGCGATAAGCCGGGTTCACACCATAGAGTACTCTATGGTTCACACAAAACGGGTGACAGATAACAGATAGGTAGGTACCAATCACGATTAATTTTAATGTATTTTACCATGTGAGTAGCGTTTGTATAACTCGATATAAGTGAGAACCCTAGGTCGAGGAAACGTCTAGGTATCTAGAATCATTGTTTAGTATTTTGAATAGTCAAGTGATTTTTTTAACGCCGATAAGATAATATATTTATAAGTTAAAGGATATACTTATAAGGTATATCTTAGTCCGAGGTCGATACCCATGTCCGTGATGTTGGTACCACTGATTTGTGGCGGTCTGATTTTGAAGGCGGAAAAGTTTTTGTTTTCGATTGTTTTGACTTTTGAGAGTGCATAGAAAAAGAATTGAAAAAGAAACATGTTGGAATGTTTACTATCTATACTTATCAGTGCAGCAATTGTCGGGTGTGCAAGACGCCAAGACGTGCATTGCACCATAGAACAATGATTGCATGTCGGCCCCCAAGGCCCCAAATCGATGTGTTAAAATTAATTGTAAAGCTGCGGCTGAAGAAAATTAAATTAAAAAAACAAATGTGTTCATATTATTAAATGTTTATAAATAAACTCAAATGATTCAAAAAATGTTTGCGCAATTCTATAAGTCAAGATCGTCTCAGAGACATTTCCATACTGAACATAGAATGGAGAAGAACTTCCTAAATAGATGTAGAGAAAGTCATTGACCACTTTTCAAACGCAAAAGCGAAGAAAAAAAAATTTTGTTAAATAATTTACAAATATGTTGAAATTATTCTATAATACTATTTTTATAACAATAAATTGTACAATTAAATATTTTTGTTTAGATAGCCTTATATAATAATTTATTCAAATGTTGTATATTTAGGCCACAAATTAAGATTTGCACATCAGCCCCATAATGTGTAGTTGTGGCACTGATACTAACTGTCTAGTTCTTATCCCATCTATATAGTCTTGAACTCGTGGGTCGTCAGCAAGGAAAACATAGACTACAACGGCGGTCGATATCGGACGATTTCTAAGTCGATATCTCCCAATTTATTAATTTAACAATAATTGTTATTATAGAGTTATTAGAGTTGGTGTATTTTTTGTTTTAAACGAAATAAATTGTTTGAGTTTCAAACAGTATATTTAAAAAAACTTCATTTAAATTAATATGTCCATGGACGCAACTACAGGGGTGCTTGGGAGTGCTAAGCACTCACAAATTGTCTGTAACGGTTTCTTACTTTCTTACAATATTGGTAAATGGTAATAGTAAAACTTTTGATTTTATAATTATAAACATAATAATTTACGATAAATAATCAAAATATATTGTTTTTCTAAGTTATTTTAATTTTTAATGGTCGATGGAAATATCAAATGCTTTTATTAAATTTGGTTTATCGTTGTATTAATTGTACTGTATACACAAATAAATAGAATCAGTAGGTTTAATCAGTGGCATCATTCTAAGTATTTTTTTTTAAAAAATTCGCGTTACGAAAAATATGTAGTTTTTGAAGTTTTTATCAATAACTTCAAAACTAAGGTTGTCTGTGCTTTTGTTTGTCACATTCTTATAAAGCACCCTAAAAACACATTTTGAAAAAAAAAATCAAAAACCGAAATTTTAAACCAGAATTATGCCTAATTATTTAATCCTTTAACTTTTTTCCGAGGGATATCTATTATTATTTATCATTAATAATAAACAAAAATAAAAACACAATATTCACTTGGATTTTGCACCATTTTAAACATAATATGTTGTATTCGTTTTAAAAAATGAACAAAGCGTTTAAAACAAAGTTTTAAATTCATGATTAAAAGTTAAAACATAATATTCTAAACATGACAACCCTGCATGTTAACAGTGGCGTATATACAAATTATTTTCACTATGGGCCAATTTATCACTAGTCAAGCATAGCACATAGAGTAATTATATAGTATTATAGTATTATTACACATATACTATATAGACATATAGTATTACTCTATAGCATAGCACAACTATAACATAGCCATTACTTATCATATTTTAGCAAAGGTGGGCATTAATACTAGTTAAAAAGTTAATTTTTTTTTAACTTTTTAACTTTACTAGTTAGTTTATTTTCTAATCAACTTATGAACTTAACTAGTTTAATTTATAGTTGAAATAACTTAGCTTTTCTCAATTGATTTAAAAAAATCCATCAAGTTAAAAACAATTTGAAATTTTTCGTTTATACGTAAATATTACTATATCAGTATAAAATAAAAATAATCCAATACAAAAACACAAATATCTCTGTTCTTTTTCTTGATAACATAATTTTGTGTATATTCATATATTTTATTAAGTTGTAAATTATATATTATGCGAATTGCAATTATAAATACCTATTTTAAAAAATTAATAATTTTAAATTACAAATTGACAATTGTTATGTTTTAATGTTATAAACTTATATTATTCAATTGCTATATGATATATAAAAATATATTTGTTAAATTATTAATTTGAAATGAGTATAGTTTAAATTAGTAAATAATAGTAAAGTAAAAAGGCAGGTACATTATGATAAAATTTAATAAAAATTTTTTACAATTTATAAATTAGAAACTAAAAAGACACATTCACTCTTTATGTGATTTACATATTAATAAAAAAAAAAAATAGATTAACTTTTTTTTAAACTGAGTTAAGTTAATATTTTTTTCTATATTAACTTTTAACTTTTATTTATAATTTGTTAACTGTTAACTTTTAACTTATAGATCTTGCGTCCTCCTAACTTAACTTAACTTGAGTTAATTATTTTCACGAAGTTGCCCACCTTTGTATTTTAGAGAGCTGGGTATAATTATGACATATACAATACAAATAAAAATTGCGCAATTTACTTTTATAATTATTATGTAAAATTAATTTTTTTTAGATATTGACAATTTCATATATATATATATTTAAATGTTATCTTACTGTGAATTTAACATTAAAGTCATCAAAACAATTCCTGACAATCTAACATTTCCTCGTTGATTTCTCAAAAACGATTTTAATCAACCAGCTAAATTAATCATGGGGAAAAACTGTAAATAGTGTAGATATACATGAAATGCTTTAATTAAACCTGCAATTTAACTATGGGTTCTCCCCCCTATATACGCCACTGCTGGTTAAACTATACTTAAAAGGTAAAATTATTATTTTATATTAAGAGGACAGCACAAGGGTATTTGTTGTTCTTGTCTTACAAACGTACAACATGGCAAATTTTACATTTTGTAGTTAAAAATGTATAAAACTACTTTAACTATTTTAGCTAAGGATTGTAAATTTAAAACAAGGTTCCGCGTTAATAGGTAAATAAATTACTTTATTTATATCCTTAAATTGTCCAAATCGAAGTACGATTTTTTAGTGTATAAATCTCAACCATAAACTTTGTTGTTAATATTATATTAATGCTTTGAATAATAATATAATTGGCGCCAACTTTCGTAATAAGTGTGATACAATCAGTTTGTACCACGGACTAATATCACAGTCACGGTAAAGTTCTAATATCACAGAATAATAATAATATTCTGTGCTAATATCACGGGCCAGAATTACAATCATCAATAAGCTAATAAATGTTCGTGAGTGATAAATATTAAACATTAATTATTCCGTGGCAATTAATGACAATATAGGTGATTGTTATTTTTATTTGAATTGAATTTTTATTTTTGAAGGTTTCGGTACACAGAATATTGATTACCCATAATATACGATAAACCTACATTAATTACCGTTGTAATTTTGACAATCAGATATTCAAATCAGATTTGGTAAATGTTATTTTTATTACCGTTCGTCTCATCATTGATTATAATAAATACTAATATTTATAATCAATGGTATCGTACTCTTGTGTTTGATCTCACCACAGAATAAAATTGATTAATACATTTGATCTAATTTTTCACTAATGGAACTGGTTTTCGTTTAGGTACCTATTATAGTTCTTATTAGGGATGGCTGCAGCGTTTGAAGAGATGGGCGTTTTGCCCGAAATAGGTAAAGCCATCGAGGAAATGGACTGGCTGTTGCCTACGGATGTCCAAGCTGAAGCGATACCTCTAATACTTGGCGGTGGTGATGTGTTAATGGCCGCGGAGACTGGTAGCGGTAAAACGGGAGCGTTTTGTTTGCCGGTTATTCAAATAGTGTGGGAAACACTCAAACAATCTGGTAAACACCGGGATAGTTTACCGGGGAAGATGTCTGGTGTCACAGATCCCTGGGCCATGAGTGTGTGGGATCGTTCGTCTGCGGTGGCCGTGACGCCAGACGGTAACAAATGTCAATCAAGAGAGCAAAAGGATTGGCACGGTTGTAGAGCTACCAAAGGCGTTAAAAATTCGGGAAAATATTATTTCGAAACAACTGTCACTGATGAAGGTCTGTGTCGAGTCGGCTGGTCTACACCGGGAGCCGTTTTAGATTTGGGTACAGATAAATTTGGTTTTGGCTATGGTGGAACTGGCAAAAAGTCAAATAACAAACAGTTTGATTCTTACGGACAGAGTTTTGGTTTACATGATACGATTGGCTGTTGGTTGGATCTAGACAATTGGACTATTGGATTCAGTAAAAACGGTACATATCTTGGCGATGCGTTTAAAATACCTGCAAATTTAAAAACATCTGCATTTTATCCAGCTGTTGTATTAAAAAACGCTGAAATAGCATTTAATTTTGGTGAATCATCATTGAAATATGATATTCCCAAAGACTTCTCTGCTGTAAGTAAAGCACCTAGCAATTGCATTGAATTATCTCAGTGTAATGCTCCAAAAATAGATTCAAATACTAAAAAACCAAGTAACGCACCATATGCAATAATTATTGAACCTTCTAGAGAATTGGCTGAACAAACTTATAATCAAATAAAAAAGTTTAAAAAATACCTTGAAGAACCACAAGTTAAAGATCTTCTAGTAGTTGGTGGTTTTAGTATTAAAGACCAAATTGCAGCCTTATCATCAGGTGTTGATATTATTGTTGCTACACCCGGCCGCCTGGAAGATCTTATATCCGGTGGCCATTTATCTTTATCTCAGTGTAGATTTTATATACTGGACGAAGCCGATGGATTATTAAAACAACGTTATACAAAGCTTATAGACAATCTTCACGAGAAGATGCCAAAAGTTTCAAATGATGGTAAGAGACTTCAAATGATTGTTTGCTCAGCTACACTTCACGATTTTGAAGTAAAAAAATTGGTGTCACGTCTCATGCACTTTCCGACTTGGGTTGATCTTAAAGGTGAAGACGCTGTTCCCGAGACTGTACACCATGTCGTGGTTAATGTTGACTCCCAAAAGGATTCATCATGGACTTCATTGAAAAATCATATTCCAACTGATGGTGTACATGATAGAGATAATGTAAGAGCACTAAATACATCTGAAGCTTTATCTCATGGAGTGAAGCTTTTAAAGGGTGAATACTGTGTCAAAGCTATAAACAAACACAAAATGGACAAAGCTCTCATATTTTGCCGCACTAAACTTGACTGTGATAATTTAGAAAAATACTTCAAACAACTTGGTTCTTTTTATACTTGTTGTACTCTTCATGGATCACGTAATGTTAATGATCGTAGAATGAATTTAGAAAAGTTTAAAAATGGCGAAATTAAGTTCTTAATTTGTACTGATGTAGCAGCTCGCGGAATTGATGTTAATGGGTTACCTTTCATGATTAATATGACTTTACCAGATGATAAGACTAATTATGTACACAGAATTGGCCGTGTGGGTAGAGCAGAACGTATGGGGTTGGCCATTTCATTTGTGGCAACTATCCCAGAAAAAGTGTGGTATCACGGTGAATGGTGTCCATCCAGAGGACAGAGATGTTCAAATACTAATTTAACTACCAGCAAAGGCTGTTGCATATGGTACAATGAACCCCAATATTTGGCTGAAATTGAAGATCATTTGAACATCACTATACCGCAGGTTGATTCGAAACTGGATATTCCTATGAATGAATTTGATGGAAAAGTCATGTACGGCCAAAAAAAAACAAATAAAGGACCCACGTATAAAAATCATTACGACCAACTATTGTCTACTATCAATGAACTAACACAATTAGAAACTAAGGCTCAATATTTGTATTTGCACATGCTTAATAATTAACTGTAACATTTTGTACAAAGTACTTATATTAAAAAAAAACATACATTTTTTTTTGAACATTTGAAAATAACATTTTCTTCTCTAAATTCCTGACTGAGTTTTGTTTTCTAATTTTATACACTTCTGTATAATTATATACTGTGTGTTAAAAATCATTGATTACAAGCTATCTTTCTTCATTCCAGTTCCAACGGGTCCATGACGTCTCTCCCATAACATGCGATTCAGTTGTTTTGCGTAGCATCTCTCAGCAGTGACAGCAACGCCCAAATCGCCGTCTACAAAACAAATTCCAACTTTAATATTTCCATTTTAGTGTATTAAAAATTATGTTCTATACTGACATTTAATTGAGTAATTTTCTTCAGCTTCCTGGTAAATGTCAGCCAATGGTTTGCATTTTCTCATGCCATCTGGTGATTCATAAATCCGACAATCTTCATACCTCTGTCTTAAAATAGATAGAATATTGCTATCTACCAGCCTATAAAATTTAAATTTTAAAAATGTTAAGCTATAAACATTTTTTGTATTGAAGAGAAAAATGCCAATAATAATCTTCGTATCAGAAAACATAACTAATATTTTCCTATTTTAGATTCTGAGCAGACACATGTCTGCTGGTATTGGTATTAAATTTATATTTATTTTTGACGTCACCTTTGGGAATAGTAAAATTTTTTTGATTTTTAACTTTGAGGGTGGTTTCATGTAGGAAATTGGAACTAGTTGTACTTTGAAGTTTTTACTATACACAATGAAATTTGAAAAATATTTAGATTAATTTATATTAAGCCATTTATATTACAAACCTATTCACTCTGTCTATAGTATTGACTTATAAAAAATTAGTTCAACCTGCTTAATAATACCAAAATAAATATACTATAAAATATCCTAAATATAGGCTAATACTGCCTAATAGACTGTCTCCTCGATAAGAATCATTTTTTTATCAAATGTAATGATTTATTATTTAAATCAAATTTAATACATCCATTACAAAAACAAGAACAAGAGTGAACTCATAGTGATAGTGTTATAGATTTGTGGGGGGAGGGGGGGCTAAATTAAAATATTTACATATTTAAATATACAGATATGACATTTGTTTTCCCATACTCCAATGTGGAGTAAAATGTACAGGTATTTGGTAGGCTTAGCACAGCGAAATCCCCGTTATTTGCACTTATGTCGACACCACTATACAACCAAGAAAGTTTTTTTTTATAAAGTTGGAAAAATATAAGTTTATTTAGTTGAAAGACTCAAAGAAAAATATAATCAAAATTATTTATATTGGCAAGTTAAATTTCTATTTGCTTGGCTGTCTTATAGATGTACTAAGTATCCATGCATTTAATACTAAATTTTATAAATACTTATACTATAATATGTTTTTATAAAAGCATCATCATAGTTTAGATGATGTCTTATTCAATATTTTAAAACCTAAACTCCAAGGTGTATAAATTAGGTTTCAAATTAAAAAAAAAAAACAAATAAGTAGGCTAATAATCGCTCTATCAACTATAGATTATTTTTCGATTTGTCACACATACTTATCCCGAATCAACTGTTGATTGGCTTCCCATTTGCAAAGTCTATCATCGTCATAACATTGATCAACTGTGGGCACTCTTCGCAACTGTTCATGATAGTAATTGTAGTCTTGCTGATTGGGCTTTACAATGGTTTCTACAAACAAATGGCAAGTAATCGAAAACAAAACTCAATATAACTATTAACTAACAAATACAGTACAAGAAACAATGAGTAAACAGCAACTGTGTTACCTCTAACCCACATTGCGGGTCCAAGGATTACGCCTTTTAGGACCTCTAAAAAGTCTTCGATCGAGTTCCGACCGGTATGCACTTGTTTTTCGTAACCAAAAATCCTCCCCGGCATGGTGTCTGAATCCGAAGACATTGTCGCGTCGTTCCGATAGAATTTTAGTAACCGAAGAAAAACGAGAAAATCGAACGAGTGAAAATTTTATGAACGTCGTCGCGCTATCAGCGGATTCTTATTTAGATAATCAGTCGGGCTCGGGAAAAACGACCTTTGGAAATAATTTTCCGGATAATGCGATAACGAGACACACGGTATTTACGCGTACCGCTTCTGGTGGCACTGTGTCTGTACTTATCAAGAAGTTAATATTTTGCTAAAAAAAATTGGGCGGATAGACTCATGAATCAAGATTACAATAATTATAAACCACTTTCAAGGTACTCTCCAATCTCGAATTGTCGACATTATTTTATTTTATACCGTCGGATTTTAATTTGATTGAAAACTACAAAATCTCTCTCTTAAATCGAACGCCATGAAATTCTGCGGACCTAAACTGTCCCTGTGCGGGATCATTATCAGCATTTGGGGAATAATCCAATTGGTGAGTAAACTGTTTTTTTGTCGGTCGGCTATAACCGATGTTAATATTATTTCTAAGTCTGTAACAATTGTCTTTGCCCAGGTCATGATGGGATTCTTCTATTACATACGGAGTGTAGCGCTCATTGAAGACTTGAACATCTCCGAGGAACACAAGTTTACCGATGCACAAGATTTCTACAGCACCGCCGACAAAATGTATTCTCTGGTGAGGAGTAACAATGACACTATAATAATGCCGTCACTAAAATATTTGTTACTATGCAAAATCTGAAATTATTTTTGTAGTTTGCATGTAGCACACTGTTAACTACTGGGGTAGTGACTCTTATAGTGTCCAACACTAGACCACACCTGGTCTTAAAAATGGGTGGGATTTTCCTACAATTGGTTGTACACTTGCACCGTAAATTTAAATAAATCTTTTTAATTAGCATACATTATAACAGATACAAAATTACCTAAAAAGTCTTGGGCAGAATTAAAAATTCCTTAAATGTTTTAATAAAAGTTTTTGGTGTTTCGTTCTGGGTTGCTCCTGGTGTAGGTTATTAGAACCTCAAAATTCCTCCAGTTATAAATGTTATATTTTTTTTGCTCAAGTGGCTGTCAGCGAACTATTTGTTTTCTCTCTCTGGCTCACACACAACAGACAAAATGCATTTACGCAAAATCATTTTTTCTATGTGTTAAAGTAATCTTAGAGTAAAGTCACCCATGACAAAAAAGATAGAGAATAATACTTTTGAGGGAATGACATATCGATTTGTCTAAATATTGTCTCAAAACAATTTAAACATGCTTTAAATTTACAACAGTTTTTTATTTATTTTGAAAGTCGAATACAAAGTCAAATAATAATAAAATATAAAATCGATATGTCATTCCCTCAAAAATATTATTCTCTATCTTTTTTGTAAAAGGTGATTTTACTCTAAGATTATTTATTTGCATATAAAAAATGATTTTGCATAAATGTGTTTTTGTGTATGTTGCGCGTGGGCCAGAGAGAGAAAACGAATAGTGCGCTGACAGCCTCTTTAACATGTTTAGGTAAAAATGTAAAATAAATATACAATTTTAATTTGAAGTACCTGTTTTATTAAATCATATTTATTATTTTTTTTGTGCCTTCATTAAAATATATTTTAACTCTAAATTGGAAAAAAAATAATAAACACATAGACCTTTGGAATATTTGTACAGAAATAAATCTTACAAAATAAAATCATTCAGAATACATGTGTATTTAAAAAACGGTATATTTAATCATAGTTTGGTTTGGTAATTAAACATTAATTTATGATTGGGTATAGGATGATAGGTTTATTTATAACTATTCTTTAAAAAATGCATGCAAATATACTCTTAAGAGGATGGTTGTTTAAATGATATATTTATTTACCTGTACTTAGTTATAGTTTGTTAAATTTATATTAAAATCATGTAAGAATCTTAAAATTAAATTTAAATTTGAGCAAATCAAAATGTTGCTTTGTTGTTTGTTATCGTATTGTTTTCACAATACTTGTGTATGCTCAGTACCCGTAATCGGTAAAAAAGAACAACCAAAGTAAAATAAAACAAACATGAAACATATTTTTAAAAAAGGTGGGTAAGTGGATTTCGCACTGCTGTACAGTAGGTTACAAGTGGGTCACTGTATAATGGATGGTATTAAATTTGAATTCAATGATATAATATCATTATATAAGAAAAACAATTCTGAGCGGAGACGGTATGTCAGTCTAGGTATAAGACATAATATTATATTATAGTCAATAGCATTTAAAAAAAATTGACTTATAATAGGTACCTATAATAAATTCCAAATTATTCATATCATAATAATATCTATTAGGTACTTATAACGCGTTGTACATCAACAACAAACCGTGATACTATCATAGATAATATATAATAGTATACTTTAGAAGTTTCAAGTATACCCAAGAATAATATTATACAATCACAACAAAATAACTAAAATAGTTATTCTAGATTTTTAATATGTAATTTCGTCCAAATTTGTACTTAAAATGACTATAAAAATAAACTGCGTAAATGTATTTTTTAGATTTTTTGGTAACAGAATTAATTACTTACGTGGAATCTTGTTTTAAATTTTCAATTCTTAGATACAAAAGTTGAACATTGTATAAATTTTTAACTACAAAATAATTATTCAAATTAAAATTTGATAAATTT
>NC_042495.1:76110096-76125412 GCF_005508785.2 Acyrthosiphon pisum | reverse complement strand
AAATCGGCTAGATGAGGAAATCGAGTGAATATCCAATGTTGTAAAAATTTGAATTTCAAACGATCATAAAAAATTTAATTTGACTTTCTTTTAGATATTTTTTGTTGATAAAGGTAGATAATCTTATAAGGAATCTTGTATTACATTTTAAAATCTTATATTTAAAAAGAAAAATTTTTACGAATTCTTAACTCAATAATTTGCTAATTTTCGTGATTTTTCCATATTTTGTCAATTTTTGAACTTTAAATGCTTATAAAAAAAAACTGTGACTAAGGATTTTTAATATTTTTCATCTACCTTTGAAACAATATACTTGGAGCCTTCCATTAAATTTTCAAGCTTTTTTAATCAACAAATATTGATACTATTAGAAAAAAAACTAAAAAAAAAATGGAAAATGAAAATGTCTCTTAACAGTTCAAAATAAATCAAAATATTTTGAAAATTTTATCGTCTATAGAAAATAGAAATATAAACAACCATTGAAAATTTCATGTATCTACGGTCATTTGTTTTATAGTTACACCAAAAACCAAATTCAATTTTGTGAAAAATCTCTTGCGTAATAATTCCTGTTTTTCCTTAATTTTTCTTTTGTTTTTTACGGCGCTTTTGAAAATTACTGGGAATTTTAAATTTTGACCTCTCCAATGCACCAACGATATTCACTTTCCAATCGAACAAGATACTAAAGTTGATAATCGAAGCATTATTTCGACTACTTATCGTGTACACAGACACACAAAAAAAAAAAAAAAACACACATCATTGTAAAATCAATACATTCATCATTCCACTCAGAATCTAAAATCACTGTTAAAAATATTGAAATTTGCAATTCTCTTTTATAATTTGTTTTATTAAAATATGACATGGTTGTATAATGAATGTAAAGTGAGAGTTTTTGTTACTGGAAATTCATTATGGATACATTTTCAAGCTTTATTTGTTGTATTATTTGAGTGAACATAATTTAGTTCGTTTAGTGTTGACAGTCATCAATGGGTTAATATGCAGTTCTTATCTTATAGTTAAATTTTTAAGTTAAATAAAGGCGGTGACCACATAAATTAAAATACTTGTACAAGGGAAAAAAATATTTCTTGTATATGTTTCACAAAATTGTAATCAAATACTAATGTATACCTACTAAATCTAATCTAAAAGAAATATTTTAATATATATATTTTTTTTTTTCTGGGCTTCCTCTGTAAGCATGCACAAGAGTGGCTAAACTTAACTTGAATATAACATTATTGTTGTTATAATATATTTAAATTTATAATGACCTTATTCACCATATTTTAACAAACTATTGAATTGTCTAAGTTTTTGTAATTGTTTTGTGATCAACGTACAATGTAAGCAGTTGATAACCTTTTCATTTTTTTTTTCAGAATGCATATAACTGTTGGATTGCTGCCTGTCTCTACATATTTACGCTTGTTGTATCAGGACATCAATTCTATATGAATAACCGCAACACAATGAGTTTGTAAAATGTTATTTATAATTTATGTTACATTTTTATTATTTTTAAGAGGTTTTATTTTTTTGTTTTCTTCATTTTTTTTTCTATTGCCTCCACGATCACATTTGAGTTATTCAACATTGTTAACAGATTGTAAGATTATTGGGTTTTCGCATTGTCATATTGTCAAAAAATGTCTTAGGTTATAAGAAGTAAATATGGAATATATATTAAATAATTAAATATACATTTGGTATTTTATACTGTTATACCAAATATTGTAAATTATTTATCTGTAGATTTTACTTTAACAATATTTATAAATAGAAGATAGTTCAAAATTGTGTGTTAAATAATGTAATAATAAAATATGACTATAATATATTAAAATTATATTCTCAACACTATATTTTTTACTAAATTGCACTTAAATCTATGGTTTTAATTGTAGGCAAATAAAAATATACAAGCAATATTCATTAAAGTAATACGTGCAACCGTGCAAGTACAATATACAATTAATGCTCTTATAAATTTTGGATTGTATGCAGTGTGAATGCAAATTAGCAAATTATATTATTCAAGTTGCACTCAATAGCAGAGGGAAATTTTCTTCCGCCAATTAATGTCCTATAACGTCTTATCTACATGGTTATTCAACAGTTTATCGCCTAAACTTACTAATATTTGTTATGTTCCTAGTGAGAGTAAAAGACAACATGTTATGTAGAATACATAAACATTCTTTGAATAGTTTATGTTTTTTTTTTTATATATATTTGAATTTTCAACTGTAATACAAAAAAAAAAGTTGCATGTGCAAGTACCGCAATCAAAATTTTGTATAAACAAATAACTAAAATTTTTGAGATAAATTTATTAAGGTATTTTATAAAATTCTAAATTTGATATGTTCAACATTTAACAGTTATTCTTATTCTTATTTATTAATTCCAAAAATAATATAATCGTATTAAAGCTATGAACAATTGTATACTAGAGTAAAAAAAAATAAATTAATAGCTGTACAATAATAGATCATTCAAGTATAAAATAACTTTAACATCATATAACATTTCAAAATATGAGAAGACATTTTTATAACATAACAATGTTTTTATAACTATGACTTGAACAGTGCATTATTGGTTTTTCAAAAATATATTATTTTTTAATTTTTTAAAGTTAAAATAATAATGATAAAAATATCTTTGGGACAATAAATTATCAATTTAAAAAAATAATAATAAGTTACACAAAATTACCCTTAAGTTTAACATGAAAATATATAATAACGATTTGTTTACTGTTAAGCTAAAACTAATAAATAATAATAATTATATTATTTCATATACGTAAATGCCCATTTATGCATTTTAGTAAAAATTTAAAATTATTAGAGTGTTCTCTTGTAAATCTTTTCCAAGAATTTGAAAAACATGTCTTGTGACAAACCACGTGACAACTGTTGAATATGAGTACATATTAATTTATAACTTTCTTCTTCGTAGAGATGAAATGTGTCTGGTAATTTCAACTGTGCATACAAATCTTTGATGACTGCAACATTGGCTGGATTGTCAATACCATAATTATCCTAATACAATACTCAATACGTTAAACATTCAAAGCATTCAATAATTGAGTAATATAATATTGTGTTACCTCCATAATTTTCTTTTGTTCAGAATTGACTTTTTGCAAAGCCACTACAGCTAACCATGAACATTTGCCATCTTCTATGTCTGTGCCAATTTTTCCCATGACATCTGGATCTCCATAACAGTCTAAAAAGTCATCCTAAAAAAAAAATTTTATTTACTTAAATAATTTGTATTGATTAATATACTAATTTAATTATTTATATACTTGAACTTGGAAGAAGTGTCCCATTTCAAGCAATATGGTCTTTGCTTGTCTAAAAATTTCTGGGTCATTGATGTTTGTCTGCAATATTATTTTACTAAGTAAAATCCAAAGTATGTAATCATAAATATGTTGTGCTTACCATGCGCATCGCGAGACACACTGGAAGGAAAAATGAATAATAAGCAGTCTTATATTTCACAATAGCTGTGTAATTTTCCATGGTATATTTTTCAAGTTTTTTTGACTTGAAGCTATTCGCAGTTAACATATCAAGACACTGACCCATCGAAGTTTTCATTGTAACCTAATTATTAAATCGTATCAGAGCAGTAGTCGAGGCAAGCTCGGCCCTTGGATCTATGTTGGTTAATTACATTTAAGGCCGCAATATAAATAGTAAAAAAAAAAAATGAAATATGGATATTGATTTAGTAACATAAATAAGACGTGTACAAATTTTCCCAGGACCCTTAAATATCCTAAAAACGGCCTTAAATTGTGTAATTTAAGCAACATTGAAATTAATATAAATAATTTTTTTATTATTTCATACGTCATAGAACAGCTCCAGAATATGTGTATAGTAAGGCTTATCCTTGAAGTACTTTTTAATCAACTGGTAAATGGACTGCTCGAGGAGAACACCATCGTTCACTGCCATTAGACCAATATCATTATGCCTATACCAACATGGACGTCCTCGTCTAGTTATAGCGTTATCCATTATGTCATCTAACACTAATTGATAGGCTTGCAGCTAAAAAAATGAACATATTATTATACATATGTAAGTAATTATTTATTGGTTTCCCATCTACACTGTATTGCACACAAGTTCCTAATTAAGGTAATATTATACAATTAGGTAGTCCTAAATACTTCAATAAATACATTTATATTCATAATACCACTAACAAACAATGAATAATTAAAATTAAGTTCACAAGCGATTAAAGTACTTTAAATTCCAAAAAAAAAAAAAAAAAATAGTGCAATGAAATATTTTTAAATTGACACAAATTTCAATAGAAATTATAATATCATAATATAATTAATAATATATTATACCTAATACCTATATTATAACTGTTGCACTTAATCATGTCAACTAATGACACACACAATTAAAAAATATATTCATATTATTATCTTAAATTATAGCATATTATTTAAAAATAAAATTATTACCAACATTATATTTATATTATATTATATTAACAAAAATTAGTTCTAAATAATATTATTAATTTTACTTTGCATGACTTTAATGGATAATAACAAATAATAGGTGTATAAATTAACTAGCAATGTACCTAATAAAAACGTAATTTTTACACGGTTAAATCATCTGAATGTGGGGAAAAAATGTATCAATCTTAATAAATAATCTACAGTTATAATTTATAATGTAATAAATTGATTCATCAAAGGTAAAAAATGTAATCAATAATGGCTTATTATGGTGTCCTGTTATTAATAATAATTATATTATTTATAAATTATAATGAACATATATATACAAAACTATACATTTTATTAAACCATTCATGAATATTGAATTATAATTTTTACTATAATTAATTGCCAATTAATCAAATCAATAAATTTAAAAATTATAAAATTCAATAAATTTCTACTTAATAAAATTAATTAGTAACAAGATTAAAAAATATTTATTAGGAGAAATTCCAAGACAAATCTTATATAATTAATGAAACATTGTTATGGTCTACTAGTCTACCAATTCTTTTGTAAAATTTATCATTTGTATTTGGGATAATGTTACATTATAACATTGAAACTTGAATTTAAGAAAATAGCATATTGAATTTTACATTCTATAAATTTAAACAATATTATGTAGGTATCTTTAAAATAAAACTTATTAATGGAAAGTTATTTTTTAGATAACAGTATTTTCTGAGTATTCCAAGTTTAACTTTCATAACTTTATTGCCATATAATTTACTTATGAATGAACTTTAAGTCTTAAATCAATTTGCAATTTGTAATCAACATTTATAAATTATATTTAAGTTAAGAGAGTCCAAAAAAAGAGATGAACTTATTTATTGGTTTGTCAGTAGTAGTGTTTCCTTCAAGTTACAACTCAAAACGACTTACAATTTCCACACACCATCCCAGTATGTAAGACAATCTAATATTTTCATCGGTCTGATCAGCAGGCGAGGATAGCATTTTGTATGACAATACCAACGCCAATCCTCGGTTTTTCTTACCTCCAGGCACATTGTATTGCAACAGCTATAATAACACAAAAAGTTGAATACATAGCTGCTACACAAAATCATAGTTACATACCTTTGCAAGCCACTTGGTAACATCGGGCACGTCCAAGTTACGGCCGGTGTCCGTCAGATCCCTGACAACGTCTGGGAACACTGCCATGAAATCCCTGGTCTCGTCTTTGCTGACGGCCGTACCAGTTATGACAGGGGGGACTGGAGGCGCGCGAACTGTACTCATAGACCTGAGACATGATGAATTTTTTTTTAAATTTATTTATAATAATATAATATGGATTATGCGATCTTTAAATCATACAGATCTCACAGGGCACCGACTTACCGAAAGCAATTTTCGCGAACAGCGGCCGAGTCGGAGAGCAAAAACGCGCTCCGGCGGCTCAGGGCCCTCGTAAAAGTCAGCATTTTGTTCATCTCTTACGATGTAAGTAGGTGCCCAAGTTGTGTGGATCGTTGCTACGATTTATGTTGACGTATGAAGAGTTCTAGTTTGGAACCGGACGAGCAATGTTCCGCGTACGACTACGGAGAGATCAGCCGCCACTATTCAAATGAGCGCAGTCGGCCGCGGCGGAACTAGAACTGCAGACGTGCGGACGTGCAGTCGTCCTCGTCGGCGCGTCGCGGCGGCACAGGTGAAATCTTGTAAAATTCGCGTTTTCGAATTCCAGAAAAAAGTGTGCGTGCGGCCGCGGCGCTCTCTACACGGCAGAGGGGCAACCACCACACTCGTCTTCACCGGTTGCGTCACCGCGAGTCACGGCCGGGCTTGAATTTTTCGATTTATGTTCCGCCGCCGAGCACAATCCGGGCGGCGCACCTATAATGCCGCGGCCTATAGTCACTATATACCTATTGTTATTTGTTGGTCGTTATATTATTATATAGGTACCTACTTTGACGGGTCATCCACTTGCACGTGATGTTATATTGTCGAGTGAAAGTGGTCAAATGCGTCGCGACTTAAAACTAAATATTGAATTTTGGAATTGCTATGATTAACCATCGTTTAATATTTATTAAAAAGTATTACATAATATTCCTATTGGCTATTACACGACTGCAGACGGCCGGTTAACGTTTTAGAGAAGTTTAGTTTATTTTATTACAGTTAGTAGGTTCTGGGAAAATTCCAAATCCAAAATCATCTCAAAAAATATTTTCAAAATCCTGACCGAACAACTGTGATTTACCACGCTCTAGAGAAATTACATTGTTAGAAGATATAATACTGTGTAAGTCTTACATTCTTACCGAACTAAGGACGATGGTACAATCTGAAACCATTGCACAGACTTCGTTTTGAAGCTATACTGCAGCTATATTTTAAGTTTACCGTTTCTACGGTACCTATACTTACATATGATCCTACATTCCTACGTGACTACGTAGGTACAGGCGTATAGGTACAGCTTAAATAGGCTATACTAAATATTGTATACCTAGGTATAAGTTCGAACTATACACGTTATAAAATATGGCATTGGCGCATTGCAGTTTACACATCTTCTTCGATTTTTGTAATTTTGTTGATACGTACATAAATAGAAATTTTTAAAGTGGGCAAGCATAGCTCACTATTTAAAACCACTCTTCTGTAGATACAGCAGGGGTGCCTCATCAATTAGTATTAATGAGGATGTGTTAAATTTGAATTCAATGATAAATCATTGCATACGAAAAACGATTCAACTGTCTGTCAACCTATATATATTACTAAGTATAATTGATTATGCATTTCAAAATATGAGAAGACATTTTTATAACATAACAATGTTTTAATAACTATGACTTGAACAGTGCATTATTGGTTTTTCAAAAATATATTATTTCAATTTTTTAAAGTCAAAATAATAATGATAAAAATATCTTTGGGACAATAAATTATCAATTTAAAAAAAAAATAATAAGTTACACAAAATTACCCTTTAGTTTAATATGAAAATAAATAATAACGATTTGTTTATATATTATATTACTAAGTATAATTGATTATGCATTTATTTTACATTGCTATAATAGTACATTATTTTACAATTAACAATATCGTAGCCTTCGTAGGTTGAATTATTTTTTCCGAAAACGTTACATTTATCATAGCCTATAGGTACAGGTAGTATATAAGTAGGTAGGTATATAATAATAATATAATATATAACTATTAATTACCTATATCATATATTATTGTTTTTAACTTAGAGTCAATTAAGACTTACCGTGGAACGGTGTAAAGAGGTTCATGGTATAAATAAACGACCTACCTTAAAAATAATCTGAATATTGTAAAAATGGCATTGTGTACATTTGTATAAGTACAGTAAAAGCAGTGGCGTGCCCAGGAATTTTAAATGGGGGGGGACACCATTTTTTTTTTAAAATAATCAAAAGAAAGCGGTTACGTGGAAGCTCTGCTGTACAGTAGGCTATAAGTGGATGGCTGTAAATTTAAATTCAATGATATATTATATCATGTGTGCAAAAAACGGTTCTGAGCAGAGGCGGTTTGGCAGCCTAGGATACTGTATATTATATTTATATTGTTGTTATTAATATATATAAGTACATTTTTAACTACTATATCATTTTAGAACCTAATGGTTTTACAATGGTTTTTATGAATTTTTTATCCTGGATACAAATTATCATATATCATTCAATTCAAGTTTAATACAATCCGTTATACATTGACCCACTTGTAACCTACTATACTCCGGCCCACGAGAGAAGTAACCCGTGTCCCGACCAAATCTCGTCCGAATTCGCTCATCTCCACGTATTTGACATACAGTGAAAGGCACTAAGTGGGGGAATTCCGCCAGTCAGCATGCGCTAAACGGGTTACTTCTCTCGTGGGCCGGAGTATATACAGCAGAATGACATCCACTTACCTGCATTTTAAATTTCAAGTTTGATAAATTTTGTTGAAATTAAAACTTTAAATATTTATTAAAAAATTGTGCATATATATTTTTAATATTTTTCAACTGCTATTGTAAAAATATATTAGGTGCCATGTATTATATTTTCATGCTTTTTGACCAAACAAATAAAAATGTATTGTTATATAATAATATATATAAAAAAAATATAATATAAGAAAATCGCTAAATGAGAAATCGATTGAATATCCAATGGTGTTAAAATTTGAACTTCAAACGCTCATAAAAATTTAATTTGACTTTCCGGTAAACGTTTTTTTTTTTATATAAAGATAGACAAACTTATGAGGAATCTTGTATTAAAATAATAAATTTTAGATAGTCAGATATAAAAATAAAACTTTTTATGAATTTCTAACTCAAAATAATTTGCACATTTTCGTGATTTTTTCATAATTGGTCGAAATTCGAACTAAATGCTTATAAAAAAAATTGTGACTGTATTTATATATTTTTCGACTACTATTGAAAGAATATATTAAATTTCAAGCTTGTTGACTCAACGAATAAAATTAATAATTAATAAAAAAATTAATGACTAAACAGCTGCAATAAGCGGTTTTCTGTAGGACGGCAAAAAAAGACAATAGGGGGAGGATATAACCCCTAACCTCCCCCCCTGAGCACGCCACTCAGTAAAAGTAGTAATATTATATTATGTAAATATTTCAGATATTCACGAATAATATTTTTTAGTAAAATAAATAAAATCGTTAGGTAGGTAGTAGGTACTCTGTATTTAAAATATCTAATTTCGTCAAAAATTGTACTTCAAATAGCTATAAAAATAATTGTGCTTATATATTTTTAAAATTGTTGGGAATCAGTAAGTACCACTTAGGAAAAACTTGTTATTAAATTAAAGCCCTATTAAATAATTTGTAAATTTTTGTAATTTTGACGATTTTTGCCAACGTTAGAACTTCAACGCTGATAAAAAAAATCGTATTAATAGGTACATGTGTTTCCAATATTTTTTAATTTCTATTAGAACAACTTATTTGAATAAGTTATACATTTTTTAAAATATTATAAAATATTACCTACAATTACCTAACCTATATAATGCTAAATAACGCGTATCCTATAACTCCCGCGGGGCCAAATGTCCTATATCTTCATAAGTCATAACTGACTGCAGGGACAACGTCTGTTTACCTTATCGGTTATCGAGTGTACACCTAAGCTTTTCCTTCAGGCGCAGTATAGGTTTCACCAAGTCCGTGATTCAGTATATACGCATACGCGCAAATAAAGGTGGCTGGAGGCTTTAGCCCCCCTTAGAGTTTCTATAGCCCCACAAAAACTAATGATTTAACTACTCTAATTTAAAAACATCATAAAGAATTTCAAGTATAGACCTGAACTTCAGCCCCCCCCCCCCCCAATTGTCAGTGTCGGTGTGGCCAATAATTTTCAATGTACCTTCGTCCTTGAATGTTTTTTATCTGTTAATTTTATCTTCTGTAGTTCTGTGTACAATTAATATCATAACTATATATTATCAATATAACTTTTATAATTTATAAGTTATGATATTATTAGTTATTGACCTAAAATCCTTACCATACAAATTGTCTTCTAAAATTCTAAACATTAAAAACATTGAATTATCTATAAAGGTATTTTTATTTAAAAGTGTTTTAGGTACCTAAAAAATGTATACCTATATAGATTTTGACTTTTGAGCATTAGTTCATATAAATAGCACTATAATATATAGTATTTAATATACCAATATAATATACTTTAAAATATGAACATAAACATCATAAACTTCTGTTTAGTTAAAATGTATATGAATAACCGAATAAATTATTTTCAGTATTAATTCCTAATTATCTATAGATAATACACAAATAATATATTATTTGTGTATTATATACTCCGTTTCTCCATCTCTGTAGTAGGTATATTGTAGTAGAGCGTCTTATAGTTTCTATAATACTAAAATACTTACTATAGTTACCTAGATACTTCATCTATAGTAGGTACTAGGTATAGTCTATACCTACATAATATGTAATATTTTGATAATAAAAATGTTTAATAGCGATAATAGGTAGGTACCACCTACTTCAGAATATTTTAACATACATATTACCTACATTACAATAATTAATATTTAATATAATATCAATGTTATTTTTTTTTCAACCACAGGTTTTGTATAGTAATCATAAATAAAGTATTTATATAAAATTCTAATTATAATAATATAATTTATACAGTATTTTAATCAATGTTATATAGGTACTAAATAGGTACTTAATTGATAATTTGGACCAATAGATCAATATTATAGACTATATAGGTGTATAGCTAAAGAATAAACAGTTTATTACTATCATGTTATTATATCTATAAATCTATTAAAGTATTACGTATATTATAGGTTTCATAATATATAGTTTCAAGTTTATGACTTGTGTATGGGTAGGTACCCTGCTATGTTCTATTTAGTATTTATAATACTTTTTTATTTATTTAAGTTGAAATAGTTTATGTTTATAGGTCCAAAAGGTTGAAAATAATGTAGGTACCTAATATAAGGTTCCTCATAAATTGGTTTTATAGCAATTCAAAAATACTTCGGCATTTGCACCCTCTTGTACCCCCCCTCGCGGTGCCCTTACAGACAATAATATGAATATATAATGTTAAATATATATAATATATTTTGGTATATTATATCATATAATCTATAATATATTCATATATTTCATATAGTCTGTGGTTAAAATTTTGAAAAAATTCGATAATTAAACGAAAAATGACGATTACCCTCTAACAATTTTATTTATTTTGTTGTAATTAATTATATTAGGTATATTATATAACATTAACCAGCTTAAACTTCACCATTTGGATATATTAATATTTTTCATAAAAACGAAATTAAAAAAATATTTTGCGATATTAGGACATTTTTTTATATTAGGGATTTACTTGTTTCTATACGGCATGTTACTATGTTAGTATCAGATAGGTATTTACTTGAAAGTTATAGGTAGGTAACCTTTATGCTACCTATGTTTTTGGGAAAATTAGTCTAAATCCAAATTAAGACAACCAATAAAATTAAAATAATACTAATTGTAAATTGTACCTAATCATATAATATTTAATATTATACTCAAGTTATAATAATATAATATAATATAATATAAACAAATGTGTCACAAGTGCCGCAACTAGCGGGGGGACTGGGGGTGCATAGCACCCCTAAATGGGCCTCCTTTCCACTTAAGTGGGGACCCCAAAAACACAAAATTCCTGTAAGAGGGCCCCCACAATACAATTTACACCAGGGCCCCGCAAAGCCTAGTTTCGGCACTGTGTGTCACCTAACCAGATGTGATTTATGTAACTATAATTATTTAGTTTTATAACTTTAGTGAAAATAATTTTAATTTGTTGTGCCTATTTATAACGACATGATACCCAAGTGGCAAATTCTTAAAAATATCATACAAAATCACATGGAACTTTATATAATAGTAGTTATTTTGTTACAAAATACGATAAATAAGCAAGAGGCATCAATCGACGCTATCTAACCCACTCTCATTAAGTCAATATTTAGGTTGAAAACAACTTTATAAATCACATAACTTTATAGCAAATACCTATTATTTTATTCAAAAACATACTCGAAAAGGGAGAAAATGCATTTAAAAAAAAAAAAAATGAAAAATAATCGTTGTAGGTATATTATGTTCCTTAATTATGCAGTACAAAAATCATAATGAAATTCAGGGTCATGAGATCGAAATATTTCGTGTTACCTTTATCGTTATACACATTACACACTCAGTGCCGCAACTACATAATAATAGTGGCCCGTGTGCGATATTCTTTTTGGGCCCGTTCCTAAATTAATTTTTATTGTATGTATTATATAATATTGTTTCGATATTATTCTTGGTATAACACGACATTTTAATAGTTTATAAATAAACACTAATAAGTAATAACATTACTTTTATGGCACGTTGTCACTCGACAACCCTCGTCGTTTTCGAGTATCAGTCAGTTGTTCTCCTGACAATTCGACAAACAACAACCCATAGACGCGATAAAAATAAATCTTATGGAAAAATTAATAGTACCTACTAAGAAAGTATGAAACGTTGACACTTGAATACATCTTGATACCCATCTTTTTCTAACATAGTAGGTACACACCACATACGTGATTCTATCTAGCACCATATTTGATTTTATAATATACTAAAACTTACCATTCTATTTTAACATACTTAATCTAATAAGTAATATTAGTATACCTACAACTACACTAATGTTTTAACTTAAAAAAAAAATGATTGTGAGTAACTATTAAGTTTTGCGTTTTTAGACAATATTTAAGTGTCTGCTCCAGGTTGGGCCCGGGGGCCCCCCAAATGTATGTAAGCCTTGGGGCCCGTGTGTGCGGCACGCTCTGCACACCCGGTTTTTGCGGCACTGTACACACTCCGGCCCACGAGAGTCCATACGTACACCGCGCATTCATATAGTAATACGTGACGTCTGTTTTCTCCCACCATGATGCCATTCCCACTATTCGGCAACGTGCCGATGCGCAGTGACGGACGCGTTCTGACATATGGACTCTCGTGGGCCGTAGTATATATTATAATGTATACTATAGCCTATGTGTGACCCGTGGGCCCATTCCAATACACGCCAAATCAAATTTATGTTTAAAATTAAACGCACTGGCTACTGATGTCAGAGTGAAAGAAGCTAGCAGACGAATGATCAACATAATTTGCATATAACATAGGTAGTACCTATATATTTACATATTATAGTCTTTCTGAAGTATTCTTTCCATAATTTTTTACCAAAATACTTATAGGTACCTACGCATAATATATTATTAAATAATTAAACAAATATCAATATATTATACAGCCATATAAGTAGGTTACCTACTATATATACATTGTATATTATTTAATCAATGGTATAACTATATAAGTAAGTACGGAGAGTAATATATTTATTTTTAAATAATGTATAATGTGCTGGTATATTATTAAATATATTAGGTACTACACCAGTAGTAGTTATAACTGTTGTATACGGGGGAAGGGGAGAGGCAAAATTGACATATAATATACATAAACTTATAATTAAAAAGCTCATAACCATTCCTCAATATTTTGAAGTAAAGTACACAATTGATATAGAACAAAGCTTTTTATTGGTATTCAGTAAATTTAAAATTCCAAATTAAGTAAATTACATAAAATACATATTATGCCAATGACAGGTGTGAGAGACCTGACCCCAATTATAACCACCCCTGCCATATCTCGTGTGGGAACTTACATTCGTTCATATAATACGTAGGTACATAATTTCATTTATAAATGTTTTGTCAAATGCTAGTACTAGTATAGTACAGGTATAGGTATAAAATAATAATAGTTATAATAATTGTAATAATAGTAATACTGTAATAGAAAAAATTAAATTTTATTTGGCTTATTGTGAATTTCATACCCTTCACATAGTGAATACTGTGTATTCATACTGTTTAATTATTTTTAAGTTATAATCTGATATTTTGTTATTGATATAGTTTCCCCCCCTAGTATATTTGGGCTAGTGCTAGTTCTGAATTTCTGATACAGTGATACAAGTCTTACTACAAACGCTTGTGAAAGTACAATTGTACAAATAATATGTGGACTATACCTACACATTATATTATTAATTTGTATTATATATTTGGACTAACTATGTTTAAATTGTCAGTCTTAAGTCTAAATAAATTGTCATGTGGGAACTTACGTACGGGTGTATTTTTTTCCGTGAGGGAACCTACATATTATGTACCCGCTTACCTCCTATGTTTCATGTGGGAATTTACTAAACTCCTATTATATAGGTACGGAAAAATGAACCTGTGCTTAGATATTACATTATTATACAGTGTACCGACTGTCCCGCGAGGACTCGCCACCCGGACAAAATTGCGGTTTTAACTATCACACCAAAAACACTTCGTTATAACTCCGTGTAAAAAAAAAGCTAAGTTAAAAAAAAAAAAGGTGGGTAAGTGGATGTCGCTCTGCTGTACAGTAGGTTACAAGTGGGTCACTGTATAATGGATAGTATTAAATTTGAATTCAATGATATAATATCACTGTATAAGAAAAACGATTCTGAGCGGAGACGGTTTGTCAGTCTAGGTATTAGACATACCTATTATAAGTATACTTATCTATAGTATTAAAAAAAAATTGACCTATAATAGGTATCAATAATAAATTCCAAATTAATCATATCATAATATCCATTAGGTAACGCGTTATACATCAACAACAAACAGTGGTACTATCAAAGATATATATAAATAGTATACTTTAGAAGTTTCAAGTACCCACAAGTAATATTATACAATCACAACAAAATAACTAAAATAGTTATTCCAGGTTTTTTAATATGTAATTTCGTCCAAATTTGAACTTAAAATGACTATAAAAATAAACTGTGCTTATGTATTTCTTAGAATTTTTGGTAACAGAATTAAATATTTACGTGAAATCTTGTTTTAAATTTTCAATCCTTAGATATAAAAGTTGAACATTTTATAAATTTTTAACTACAAAATAATTATTCAATTTTAAATTTGATAAATTTTGTCAAAATTTCAACTTCAAATGCTTATAAAAAAAATGTGTGCCTATGTATTTTTAATATTTTACAATTGCTATTGTAACAATATATCAGGAGCCTTACATTAAATTTTC
>NC_042495.1:76103056-76109614 GCF_005508785.2 Acyrthosiphon pisum | reverse complement strand
AAACAATCAGTGAAAATTTCATGTATCTATAGTCATTCGTTTTAAAGTTACACTACAAACCAAAATCAATTTTCTCGAAAACAGATTTTGCGTAAAAATTCCCGTTTTTCCTTAATTTTTCTTTTGTTTTTCACGGAGCTTTTGAAAACTATTGGAAAAATTTTACTTTTGACCCCCCTCAAAGTACCAACTAGATTCACTTTCCTATCAGAAAAGGTACTGTTGAAGAAAATCCAAGTACTTTTACTGTCCTAAAAGGTGATGACAGACACAAAAAAAAAATAAAAAAAAAAAAAAAACACACATCCTTGTAAAATCAATACATTCATCGTTCCACTCAGAATCTAAAATGTAATTAAATAAAATAATAATATGTGTAGTCATGGTCTCTGTTAGTATAATAAAAAAACAGATTTATGATATATTTATTATCTCAGGAGATATCGAAATGGGTAAATATTTGTGAGACACCCGTATATTAAAATATTATTCAGTGTTATAATATTTTATATTATGTTGTATGTTTTACAAGGAAACCAAAAAAATAAAAATGAATAACAATTAAAATATTATGAGTTAAAAATGAAAAAAGCATTTTGGATAAAACACCAACGGCGCGGGATTGGCAAAATCACCATAGGACGGCGTAGGAATAACGAGTTGGGGAGTCAATTATTATAATTTATTTAAATAATGTTTGTATTATTTAAATTAGTTAGGAGGTATTCATCTCGTCTTCTTGTTATTTTTAGTTGTGAACCAAATGTTACGTTTTAAATTATATAAAAGCGTTATTACTAAATACGGATACAATACATAAAAATATGCACATATTTTTAAGAATTCTTTCGATTCCCTAGAAGATAAGTTTAATATATACAACCAAACAGGCATATACAAGCATACTTACTAGCTAGGTAATAAATAATATAAAAAAAAATATATATCTTCCAAAAATAGATCACGTGTCTTCTGGAAGACATGGACGTACATATTATGACATACGTATTTTAAACAAATGTATTTTAATTATATTTGTTGGTAGGTACAAATAAAAATAATGTATATTATACAATAATATCCTACAATAACACATTCAAAATATATTCACACATGTAGTTCCTATTGTAACGCTATAGGTACGCGTGTAATGTGTGAATGTTAAATATATATACATATACATACATATATGTATAATAGCCAACATGTACTGTTGATACGTCAAAGTAACAATTTTAATTAGTATTATAGTATAGGTACCTACTGCATTAAATTAGTGATTATTATGCCTACATTAAATCATATGTAATTAATAAATACCACCAATTTCAATGGAAAACACAAATTAAAAATATCTTGCTTAATATAACGTAGGTACTGAACTTATGATAAGGAAATTACTTTTCACCTACTCACGGGTTAATCAACAATAAATCTCAATAATTACATAATATCAATATGATAATATTAATATAATAAACGTATAATATTCCATAAAAAAGATATGAACAATTATAATTAATGACATTAAATATTATTATATTATGTAATATAGGTAGGTACTAAGTATTTAAAAAATAGGTATAATATATCTAATAACAAAATAATAAATATGATGGTCCTAGTAAAAATAATACCTAAATACCATAATTTTTATTGAAACAACCATGAGTATACTACTAATGTATAAATATAAATATAAATTATGTGCTATAGATTAAACTATACAAATATAGTTATAGCTATTATTTTATGTAGGTCAAATAATAATTATTAATTGCACACATAGTGTAGGTACTTATATAGATTTAGATACAATTCAAATTTCAATTGATGAGTTAGGCACCTACAATAAGTATAATGTTTAATATCTATTTACCATAATTTATAGCCATATAGGTGCCATCTATTAAATCGTTAATAATATTATTATATCTTAATCCAAAGTATTGTGATTATATAACTAGACTATACCTACGTGTTTTAAATTTATTACTATACAATATATATACTATATAGGTACGTGTATATATGACCTCTAAGGCTCTAAATAATATCTATATGTAATTCGTATGTATACCTACGATGCGAAAGTTGCGATAAATGTACTGTGCAATATACAATATGACTTGTTCTCGTTACAGACGTTTATAGTGTATTATAATACCTATTCGGAATATCAATTGTTATTGATTGTAGAGATGTAGAGTGAAGTTATTCTTAAATAAATAAAACTTATCGCGCACGCAATTGTACCGACAGCTGCTGAACAGGAACAGGATGAAACACCGAAGTTAATCTATGTATATATAGGTGTCCATCTTGTGTGGCATAACAATTATTTTGGTCGTTGAGACAATCATACACCGGCGTTAGGCCGGATGTCCACCCTCGAAAACTAAAAATAGAAAAATAAATGACTACTGTTGATCATCACTTATCTACAACAATAAAAATTGAATTAAAATATTTACAAATATACTGCATTTTAACAATAAATTGAAAACTTTTGTATTTGTGATAGTGTATCCTATTTTAGGCCCATATATTATACAATATATCTATATATTGGATTATAATATTATATATTCAAATGTTAATAAATAAAACTCAACTGAAGTAAGTTGAGTTAAATCAATGTTAAGAACGTTAAGTTATTAGTGAATGGTTGTTGACACTTGACAAACAATATATTTAATTCTAAAAGTTTAAAGTTTATATGGAGAAAAATATTGACTCAACGAACAACTCATAGTTAAAAAGAAGTGGTTTTTTGTTTTTAATTATTACTTATCAGCTACAGCTGGGTCACACATAGAGGTTGTTGCGCAACTTAAACATTTGTTAAAGTTAGGACTTAGATTTATGAGAAAAATACTAAAATTATTGGACTTTGGGAGTTACTATTGTTCCCTCCTAAGCAAACATTTACGTTTTCTCCAAATCCAGCGCAAGTCCAAATATCCAGTATCAGTGGCGTCATTTTGGTGGGGGGGGGGGGGCAGGGTGGGCATGTGAAATGACGCCACTGTCCAGTATACTGTATACTGATCTACTATTTTATACACTTTGATTTTCTACTGCCAGACGACCGTACAGCACTGTCGTCAAGCGCATTGCAACTAAAAAGTAAAAACATATAATATGGGCTCAACTGTTCAAAAGTCTTCAAGATCTATAAAAAATAGAATGAAATATGAATATCTATCTAAGCTCCGACACTCAAATAAAATCGATAGGCACCCGAAAAAAATCGAAACGTTGATTTCACACCAAAAATCTGTAACCAGAAATCAGTAAACCTGTTTTATTCTCCCTGCCAGCTCACACATCAACAAAGTGATTTATTGAATATACCTGATATGGTAGATTTTATACACACAGTCTAATCAGTAAATACCCAGTCGTATGCATACCTATTATAAATGTATATGACATTTATATGTTTATGCCTTATGCTTTGGTTTACTTTGAGGAAATTAACCCACCCCGTAATTATTATTTAACACAGACTTTTACATTTAAAATATCGAAATGTTTTCTTTTTACTATAGGCGGTATTATTAGTTATTATATAAGAATACATTTAAATAAAACGAATGGTGGATTTAATCAATACAACTGTATAATTATATTTCAGTCGAAAACATTTGCAGTTAGGCAGTCAAGGCCTACCTTGTTTGAGGTTTAAACTTTCTAATTATTTCTAGCTTATTTTAGATTCTGAGTGAAACGATGAATGTATTGATTTTATAATGATGTGTTTTTTTTTTTTTTTGTGTCCGTCATCATCTTTTAGGACAATTTTCTTTCAAAAGATTCATTTTCTTCAACAGTACCTTTTCTGATCGGAAAGTGAATCTAGTTGGTACTTTGGGGGGTCAAAAGTAAAATTTTTCTAGTAGTTTTCATAAGCGCCGTGAAAAACAAAAGAAAAATTAAGGACAAACGGGAATTTTCGAGAAAATTGATTTTGGTTTTTGGTGTAACTTTAAAACAAATTACCGTAGATACATGGAATTTTCACTGGTTGTTTATAATTCCATTTTCTATACATGATAAAATTTTCAAAATATTTTGATTTATTTTGAACTTTTTAGGGACATTTTCAGTTTCCATGAATGTCAATAAAACTTTATTTGTTGAATAAAAATACTTGAAAATTTAATACAAGGCTCCTACTATATTGTTACAATGAGATTTGAAAAATATTAAAAATCCTTAGTCACAGTTTTTTTTTATTAGCATTTAAAGTTCAAAAATTGACAAAATATATTGTAAAAATCACGAAAATTACCAAAATGGGTTAAGAATTCGTAAAAATTTTTTTTTTTAAATCTAAGATTTGAAAATGTAATACAAGATTCCTCATAATATTGTATTATTGGCTACCTTTATAAAAAAAAAATGTCTACAAGAAAGTCAAATTAAATTTTTATGAGCGTTTGAAATTCATATTTTTACAACATTTGATATTTACTCGATTTCTCATATAACGATTTTCTTACTTTGCTGTAATTAAAAAACGAATGACTGTAGCTACTTGAAAATTTCACTGAATGTTTATATTAGCATTTTCTATACACAATAAAATTTTTAAAACAATTTGACTCTTTTTGAGCTTTAAACGGACATTGTTAGTTTTCAATTTTTATAGTTTTTTTTTCTATGAATATCAATTAAGTTTTTTTTGTTGGGCCAAAAAGTGTAAAAATTTAATACAAGGCTCCTTATATATTGTTACAATAACAGTTGAAAAATATTAAAAATACATAGGTACATTTTTTTTTTTATAAGTATTTAAAAATCGAATTTTGACAAAATGTATCAAATTTAAAATTGAATAATTATTTTGTAGTTAAAAATGTATAAAATGTTCAACTTTTATATCTAAGGATTGACAATTTAAAACAAGATTCCACGTAGGTAAGTAGTTAATTCTGTTACCAAAAAATCTAAAAAATACATAAGCACAGTTTATTTTTATAGTAATTTTAAATTCAAATTTGGACGAAATAACATATAAAAAAACCTAGAATAACTATTTTAGTTATTTTGTTATGATTGTATAATATTATTCGTGGGTACTTGAAACTTCTTAAGTAGGTATACTATTATATATCCAGTGGCGTATTTTCAAATTTTTCTGGGGGGGGGGGGTCCTCAGTTTATACATAATTAATATAAACTATGATATCTTGTAATAGTTACGTCCTTATGAATTTTTTGGAGGAAGTTGAACAAAATATATATTAATAATAGTATAGTCTTATATAATATTATATATATATATTGTATTTAGCACTACATAATATGATAACTGATAAGTATTGTTATAAAATAAATTCCAGTCGTCTCGATTTTTTTGCCAACTCCGCTATCACTTCATCAACAGTGATTTCAACTTCCCTGTGAATATTTAACATGGCCAATCCGTTAAGTCTTTTCTAAAACAAAACAACCACAAATATTAGTTTTAAAATTAAAATGTCTTAATAATATTGTATTACCTCAGATATTGCAGTATTTCGTAGATATGTTTTAATTCTTTTTAGTGATGAAAAAGTCCGTTCGTTTGAAGCCGGAGATATAGGAAGTGTAGACAAAATTTGAAATAACTTATTAACTCCTGGATATATGTCTGCATTACATAACTTCATTGCATCAATTGAATTTTTTGGTTTTATTTCCAATTTTTTTAGTTTCCTTTGCCACAGTTGGAACTCTTCTATTATTGAATTATTACCATTTAAATCTTCTTCATAAAATACAGCTAATTTTTTTAATTCTTCTTTTGTAGACGGACAGAAAAAAACATACATCATTCAATCATTGTAAAACCATTACATCCAGAATCTATAGTGAAAAAGTTAAAAAATAATAAGAAAAAAAGGTGGGTAAGTGGATTTCGCTCTGCTGTACAGTAGGTTACAAGTGGGTCACTGTATAATGGATGGTATTAAATTTGAATTCAATGATATAATATCATTGTATAAGAAAAACGATTCTGAGCGGAGACGGTATGTTAGTCTAGGTATAAGACATAATATTATATTAGGTACCTATAATAAATTCCAAATTAATCATATCGTAATATTTATTAGGTACTTATAACGCGTTATACATCAACAAAAAACCGTGGTACTATCATAGATATATAATAGTATACTTTAGAAGTTTCAAGTACCCACGAATAATATTATACAATCACAACAAAATAACTAAAATAGTTATCCTAGGTTTTTAATATGTAATTTCGTCCAAATTTGTACTTAAAATGACTATAAAAATAAACTGCGTAAATGTATTTTTTAGATTTTTTGGTAACAGAATTAATTACTTACGTGGAATCTTGTTATAAATTTTCAATTCTTAGATACAAAAATTGAACATTTTATAAATTTTTAACATACAAAATAATTTTTCAAATTAAAATTTAATAAATTTTGTCAAAATTTGATCTTTAAATGCTTATAAAAAAAAATTGTGCCTATGTATTTTTAATATTTTTCAACTGATATTGTAACAATATAATATCAGGAGCTTTGTATTAAATTT
>NC_042495.1:76091789-76102496 GCF_005508785.2 Acyrthosiphon pisum | reverse complement strand
ATAAACAGTCAGTCAAAATTTCATGTATCTACGGTCATTTTTTTTAAAGTTACACCAAAAACCAAATTCAATTTTGTGAAAAATCGATTTTGCGTAAAAATTCCCGTTTTTCCTTAATTTTTCTTTTGTTTTTCCCGGCGCTTTTGAAAACCACTGGGAAATTTAAATTTTGACCTCCCCAATGCACCAACGATATTCACTTTCTGATCGAACAAGATACTGAAGTTGAAAATCGTAGCATTATTTCGACTACTTATCGTGTACACAGACACAAAAAAAATAAAAAAATAAAAAAACACACATCATTGTAAAATCAATACATTCATCGTTCCACTCAGAATCTAAAATATTAAAAATTTTAAATTTGTTGCTACTCGAAAATTTGTTAACTAATACGGCTGTTGCCAATGACCCAAATCAATCATCATTAAGGTTTGTTGCTTCAAGTACCAACCAAATATTATAATATACCTACTTAGTTGTAAATAGATCTACTGACTACTATTATGTCACTATTATAAATTATGATAACCTAGGACCTAGGTACCCACTTATTAAGCTTAGTTTATTATTAACACATAAAATTGCATGATACATACTATTTTTTTCTAAGTACATAATATGCAACTATTCAAGTAGCCAGTAATAACACAGAACAATAATGAAGTATAATAATATTAATAAATAAAAGAAATTCGTTTTACCAAACCGATCACTTTGGTTACAAACCGGTGACACTTTTTTGTGACCATCTCCAATGGACGGTTACAATTGATAATCCCCTCTCCCAATATTACCTCCCCAATTTAATGCACATGTTATCAAAATTAATTTAACAAACAATGATAACATAATAAAAGATAATTATTTTGTTGTAGAAGGGGGATAGCTATTATCAAATGAATATCTGGTGGGAATATTTTACCACCGGTTAATTTTTTGTAGTAACCGTTCACTATTAATTTGTCACCGATTTAATCTAACGAATTTGGCGATATTAACCAATACAATTTGTATTTTTAAGCCTCGTTCACATGGTGACACTAACGAGTATGGCACTATGATATTGAGTGTCGTGACACCTAGTGTCGGTATAATATTTAACTCGTTGAATATCGCGACCACGGGTGATCGCGACACTGGTGTCATGATACGATGATAATATTAAATATTTAATATTATGGTGTCATGCAACCATAGATAATAAAAGAATATTAAATAATTATAATATTAAATATTTAATATCTTTTATTATCTATGCATGCAACTCACTGTCGGCGTGTGAACGAGGCTTTATACTCCCGCGTCAATCGGTGTCGCCAACATAAGTTTGTTTTGTTTTGGTTCATCCTAGATTTGTTGTTATCGCATTTGTACTCTTATGCTACGCTGTAAAATGGCGGTTAAAATATATAACTGATAATGCCATAATAGATTTTAACTCTCACGTTTTGGGATTAAAACAATTTAATTTATTTTTGTGTCCGTCGTTCTACATTATGTCAATAATTATTATAGACTGAATCAGTGTTTCAGTGTGAATCAGTTTTTGTCTTATGTGTTATGATTTTGTTTTTGATTGTTATGTTTATCTAACAGTAAGTAATCCGATTATACAATTATTATGATATGCCCTTCATTGTTCGTTCTTTGTTGAATTAATTTGTTTTAACGCGCATTGCTCCTATTTTAAAAAAGGAATTACCTGAAAATAAACCATATTGTTAAACTATTAAGTTACTATGCTAAGTCTACAAGTAGGTTAAATAACTATCAGCTATAAAATAATAGTATATGTAATCAAAGTAAAGAATGACTAAGATAACTGTAGCAGAAATGGTTTCGAATGCCGAAGTATCACTGATTATAATATGAACCTGTATTTTTATATATACTTAAAATTAAAATATTCAACTACTGCATCATATCATTGGGTGGTTATTAATGACTAGTTGAATTGTATTATCTTAATATAATTATTTTTTATTTAATTTGGTGAATACAAGAAAATTCTGAACATGAACCACATCCACGCCAATATCTATACAGAATACGGTGACAGTATAATAGTGCTTTTAGTCATTAAGAGGACATTATACTCCATGTTACATACAAATACAGGATAATTTAAGTTAGGGTAACTTAACGTTATAGTGAATTGACCTGTTATCAAATTTAAAGGTAGACCATATTATTATCTAAGGTACCTCAAAACGTTTTTTTACATTCATAACTTGCTTTGAAATAATTAAAATATAAAAAATACATTTTGAAATGCTCTAGATAATTTAATAACAGGTCAATTCACTCCAATATTAAAAATAACAGTAAAATGATTTCTTCTGAATGTTAAATTTAATTTTCCATCTTAGTAAGACAGAGGTAACACATGCAGCTAAAAGTCCTCTTACAACTGATTAATTTGTTAACAATTCTTTTCTTATTATCGGGATTACCTACAACCATTTTTATTATTTTCTTTGTAGTTGGTAAATAATTTTAGTACACTTAAAGATTTTTCTAACGCCTAACAAAAAATTATGACTTTAGAAGTGACTATTTTAACAAATACTTTTATTAGAGTAGTTACTTTTCTAATTTTAAGTTTTAACATTATGTTAATTATAACACACATATTTTTATTTATCTATGCGTATAAAAAAAAATTAATAACCTTATTATGATAGAAATATTAGTTTATTTGTATTAATTATACTCGAAGTGACAAAAGAAAGTTAACAACGGTTCTACTCATAAATTTGTTATGTTGTACGTTTGCTAGGCAAATATAATACCATACGGGTATAATTTTCTCCTTTTTTTTATATATATATTATAGCTTCTAGTATATACTATGATAGCTCAACAATTATACAAGATAAATAGTTAAAATATATACATTTCGAAATAATTGTAACGTAATAATTAAGATAGTAGTGTTATAGTGTTAAAAATAATATGAATCGAAGACCTATAAGGTACAATAGTTATATATACATATTTGACGATTAGAAATATTTAATTTAATTATGAGATAAGAACATATAACGTTTCCCTCTTAATGAAATTTCATATTCAAAATATCAGTGGTTTATAATTTAATAAAATTGGATTTAAAGAATTCATTGCAGTAAAAATTTACTTAGTAATTGTTTAGTAAAAATACAATACTAAAATAAGTCTTATAGGTGTGTTAGCACATTTTGGCATTATTTTTAGTACATTGCAAACAGTATAAGCATAATATGATATGAACGTCACAAATTGAGAAAAAAATTTAAAAAATTAGAAAATGGCAATAACAACTTTTAGATTATGGCTTATTTAATATGTAATTTTTGTTTTAGATTTTTGAGTGAATATTACTTGATTAAGTTTAGTTATATGATTATAAGTTTGTCAGCCTTAAATAATAGATAATTAATAAAAACAATTTTTTTCCAGATTTACAATGCATATAAAATCCTTAGTCATTGACGGCTTTAAGTCGTATGGAAAACGCGTGGAGTTGAATAATTTTGATCCAGAATTCAATGCTATAACTGGCCTTAACGGTACAGGAAAATCAAATATTTTAGATGCAATATGTTTCACTTTGGGAATATCAGCTATGAACACTATACGTGCTTCAACCATGCAAGATGTTATTTATAAAAGTGGACAAGCGGGTGTACATACAGCTACTGTCACCATCACTTTTGATAATAAAGATAAATCAAGATCTGCTCCACATTATACACACAATGATGAAATCGTCATTTCACGAGAAGTCGGAATGGGTTCTAAAAACACTTATAGGATTAATGGTCTGACAGTGCCAGCTAAAAAAATTATGGACTTTTTTAATTCTCTACAAATGAATGTAAATAATCCTCATTTCATTATTATGCAAGGTAGAATTACAAAAGTGTTGAATATGAAACCCATAGAAATATTGTCCATGATTGAAGAGGCTGCTGGCACTAATATGTACGAGTCTAAGAAGAGAAGTCTTGAAATGACAGTGGGTAAGAAAGACAACAAATTAAAAGAAATGCGAGATGTTGCCGATGAAGAGATTCTTCCAACTATGGAGACTATTGAGAAAGAAAAACAGATGTTGGAGGAATTAAATATGGTCCATGGTCAGTTAAGAATACTAAACGAGAAGCTGGATAATTGGAATTATGTACAACTAAAGAAAATGGTAAATCAATTTTCTGAGGATCTTGAGCAACTAAATGTTAGAAAACAGGAGAAAGAAAAATTGATTGAACAATCAACAATTCAACTGAAAGATATGGAGGAGGAAATAAAAAAAGACGAGGAATTGCTTAAAATTAACGGTGGAAATAATTTGAATGTATTAAAAGTTAAACTTGAAGAAACAGAAAAAGAAAAAGACGGTGTACAGCTTCAAGTTAATGGATGTAAAACAAATATAAATATTGAGGTTAAAAAAATTAAAGATCTGGAAAAACAAATAAACAATAGCAAGAAAGGTTATGAAGCAAAGAAAAAAGAGATGGAAGACTTTAATGAGATAAATGCAGGTGTAGAAGAAGAGAACAAAAAAAATATAAATGATTTAGATGAGATTGATAAAAAAATACGATCATTAAATTCAGGAAATATATTTGGTGATGAAGATAATGGTTCAGTGCAGGAAAATATTAATAGATATAATTTAGAATTACAAAACCAGCAGACAGAAAACCAACAATGTGCAATTAAAATTGATGGATTAAAAAAAAAATTAAACGAACACTTATCTGGTATGAAAGAAGCAAAGAAAACATATGACTCACAAATGGCTCAATTAACAGCTAAAGAAAAAGAATATGAGAAAATAAAAGATGAATATATAAAAGCTAGTGAAGCATTAAATCAACATCATAATTTGAAATCAAGTCGTGATAATTTACTCAGAGAAATACGGAATTTTAGTTCAAAAACTGAATCGTTCGAATCGAATAATCCAAATTTATTCTTTAGATATAATGATCCAAGGCCTAATTTCGACCGACGTAAAGTACATGGGCTTATTTGCCGTTTATTTACACCTATTGATTTTAGATTTGAGCTTGCATTAACAACTTTGGCTGGAGGTAAATTGTACTTTATTGTTGTTGAAGATGATACTGTCGGTAAAGATATTTTGGAAACTAATAAGTTTTCAAATCGTATGAATTTTATACCTTTGAGTAAAATTAAATCTGATAGTTTGCCTCCCAATGTTATACGTACAGCTCAACAAATTGGTGGAGCTGATAAAGTATTTCCTGCCATGTCCCTTATAAAATATGACAAAAAACACTTAAAAGCCATACAATGGGTATTTGGACAAGCATTTATATGCACTACTAAGGAAATTGCTGAAAAAGTTTGTTTTGATAACAGAGTTAATCGGCATTGTTTTACATTGGAGGGTGATCATTTCAATCCTTCTGGTAGTCTTACTGGTGGAGCAAACACTCAAAGACTTATTTTACAATCAATAGCAAAACAAGATGAAATTTCATTAGAGCTTCAAGCAAAAAAATCTGAGTATGAAAAGGTTGATAATAGTTGCAAAGCTATGCATAATTTGCCGGAAAAAGTTACACAATTAAAAGATCGACAAATTATAGTTCAAGAGGAGTTGGACAAAATTCGATCAGACGTACAATTAGGACAACCTCATCAACAAGTTACTGAATTTAATAAAATTAATCAGCAAATAGCAGAACTGGAGTCTAAGTTAGTTGAAGGTAAAGCTAATGAAAAAAACTTACAAAAAAAAATTAAAGACTTAGAAAACAAAATGAAAAATGCTGAGAATATTCTAAAAAAACAGTTAAGCGATGCAGAAAAAACTAGAAAAAATATATTAGAAAAAATAAAAAAAAACAAAACAGAATATGATGGGAAAAAAAATAACTACAACAAATTAGAACTTGAAATTAAAGATTTAACTGGTCAGATGCAAGAAGAAGAAAATCAATTGGTTGAGTTAAATGTTGAAAAAAAGGAACTTGAAGAAAAGCTACTCACATTGATGTCTAAACTAGATAAAGCTGATGAAAAATGTAAGGAAGCATCTAAAGTATATGAAAGTCAGAAAGAAATTGCAATGCAAAATTCTAATATGATGCAGGAACATAAATATTTATACAAGAAGTTGAGTGAAGAAATTTCAACTAGTAAAGTTAATCTGGCAGAGCTTTCTTCAGAAATAACTAAAATGAATAATGGATCATTAACTGCAAAAGAACAATTTGAGAATATTGATAAAAGATTGCCTGAAGAACAAAAAGAAATGGCACTTAAAATGGATTTTACAAATTTTAAATCTGGTAAGATTTGCATAATATACTGGCAGTATTTTTTACAATGATAAATTTTAGTTTGGACCTTTTGCACCAAATATTTTCATACTATGTCACTAAGTGTTATATTATTCATTCAAATTTTCATGTAATGTTTATAATATTTTTTTAATTTTTATAATTCTTACTTTACAAAAAACGGGTAAATTAAAAAAAATCTGAAATTAATACTTACTAAGCAGATTTTCTTACTAAGAAAATTATCAATAGATATTTAAAAATTAAAATGAATTCACAAATTTTTATATAAAATATTATAAGTTCAAATAAACAATTAATTAACCTCTAAAATTAATAGATTAAATTGATTAATACTCAAAATTTGACCCATCAGACATCGCTTAAAATTAACCGAAGAAACATAATAAATTGTCGAAATTAATCTGTCTATAAATCTCATAAGAAAGAAATAATTATTGACTATGTCTCATTTATAGTCTAAGCAAAGATTATCTTATTTGACTGTGAACGTGTTAATTATCAATGGATGCTACACACAGTAGTTGTCTTTCAGTGTGTAACATAACAAATTCACGCTTAGCAGAACACGTTTAGCTACTAAAATTAGAGTGGCATAAGTGTTTGGTGTTAGGTATATATTCTGTAGGTTTGTTCAATGAATAAAATTACTTTTTGATCAATACATTTTGAAATTTGAATAATTATTTTTCTAAAGATTGTTGAATGGTTTGATTAATTATATATTATTTGTTCACAGAGGAATGCAATCGGTCAGTTAATGAACTGCAAGCTAGATATGATCAATTAGCAAAAGTTGTAGATCCGGGTAAATTGAATAATTTTCACAAACATATTCAAGAGTATAAGCGTCTCCAAAAGAAACTGGAAACAATTGTAAAGGATAAAATTAAAATTAATGAAATAATTGAAGAACTAGAAGTGAAAAAACGTCTTCATTTACAACATGCTTCAAATCGTGTGAATATAGAGTTCGGAAAAATATTCAGTAGCGTATTACCTGGTGCCCAAGCACGTGTAAAACAAACAAATTTAGATGACATTACAGCCGGCTTAGAGATTTGTGTTGCATTTAACGGACTATGGAAGGAAAGTTTAGAAGAACTAAGTGGTGGCCAACGCTCTTTGGTTGCATTGTCTTTAGTCTTAGCCATGTTGTTGTTCAACCCAGTTCCTCTTTACATTTTGGATGAAGTAGATGCCGCTTTAGATCTTTCCCACACCCAGAACATAGGGAAAATGTTGAAGCAACATTTTAAACAATCCCAATTTATTGTAGTATCGCTCAAAGACGGTATGTTCAGCAATGCTAATGTATTGTTTAGAACAAAATTTGTGGATGGATCTTCTGCAGTTACTAGAACTACTTGTAATCAAACATAAATTTAATTTTGAATTTGTAATTTTTTTTTTATAACAACAGTTTTTAAAATAAAAGTTGTATCCGACTTACATAATATAAATGCAGCTTGACTTGATCTTTTTTTTGTTGTGCTCCAAAATTGTATTTATAAATCTAAAGTTTATTTTTTGTATTTTTTTTTTAATATTACTACCCAGAAAACATTATAACATTTAAACGTTATTTGTCAAATATTTGCTAGTTTTTTTAAAAAATTGTACATTATTTGTATACAACTTTATTTACACTTGCAAACATCAATCAAATGTTTGACAAATGTCATTTGAACCAGATCATATTATTTAATAATCAATTTAACACAAACTTTGGCCAAATATTTGTCAACAATTGTACATTATTTGTAAGACAATTGCCCGGACAATGTTGCAACATTTAAATGTTAATTGTCAAATATTTGCTAATTTTTTTAATAATTGTACAGTTCCACTTGCAAACATCAACCAAATGTTTGACAAACTTCATGTGATTCAAAAATTATGCGTGTTATTTCAATCAACTGCTATTAAACACAAACTTTTGCCAAATATTGTACAAGATATACAAAATAATTGTTCATGACACCTGCAGGCATGAAGGTATATATCAATTTCTTTGATAAATATATTATTGTTTCAGAAATAACCGAATGACAATAAAATATATTTATAAATGTCATAACTGACATATTAAGTAATAATTAATGGTTTGGTATAGGATTTACAGATAGAAATATTATAAAAAGTATACTTCTTTTAGGTTATTTTATTGCATATACTTTAATTATATAATTAAAATAATGACAGTTACATAAAAAACAATGAATTTTCAAACAAATTAAAAAAAAAAAAAATGTAATTACATTTATAAATATCACGATTCATGAATAATTATTAATAAAATATATTATATATATTTATGTAGGTATGAATATTAATAATATACATATAGTTATTAATTAAATATTAATATGCCAATACTTAATTTAATTATATATAATATTATATATTTAGCTTAATTGAAATACTAATAAATACTATAGCGTACTACATGGAAGATAAGGATAATAGGTGTAATAATCCAGCACAGTGCATGGGCTATAGGTAGTAAATATGTTTAATAACTAAATAAAAGCCCCAGTAGATAGGTTATATTATTTAAGATCAATATTATACATTATGCATTAAAAAACTAGTAATATAATTAACTTTATTATAATAATAACCCTTATTATAATTATTACTATTTAACTGAAAGTTAAGAATGTAAAGCTGAAATATAAAGTTAAGACATAGATTCATTTGTGTTATTTACATCACATGTTAATTTATTCTTTAGTTTTCTGTTCTTAGCGTATTCTCCACGGAAAGGAGCTTGAGAAATCCATTGCTTTAAATATTGTTCAATTTCATTATCTGTTATGTTGAAGAAGCGTTTGTCTTTTCTGACTGTTTCTGAGAAAAAAACAATAAGATTTTGAAGTATTGGTTATACATAAATTATGTTTTATTTAACATACCATATATAACTCTGTTCACCATAAGACTATTAAATGGTTTTTTTCCTTTGAAACCAGTATAAGAGTATTGATTTAGAATAGCATCTGAAAATATGGTTGCCAAGATTTTTTATTACTTCTTTTGCAGTTTTCCCGCCAATTCTACTTAGCTGTGAAATCTGTTAACAAAAACCAAAAATATTTATTGAACCTATTATAGTTACATTTTATTATTAGATTATGTTATTTATTAGAATTCATTAAAATTTTATCCAAGTAACGAAAATGTAATGGAAATTACTTTTGATAAGTAATTTCTATAAAATAACGCGTTACAGTTTCGACTTTCGAATTATGAAGTACCTACCTATTGCCTACCTATTTTATAAAAAAAATAAATATATGTATAACGCGGGTATTATTATGTTTACCAATCAATCTTATATATTTATATATTTAATTTTAATTTGCCACAATTCGGTTTTCAATTGTTTTGACATTTGACATGTCCAATTGCACGGTAAATTCTCCCTCTTAGTGCCTTTCACTGTATGTCAAATACGTGGAGATGCGCGGATTCTGACGCGATTTGGTCGGGACACGGGTTACTTCTCTCGTGGGCCGGAGTATAGACATTTCACATTTGGCATTTATAAGAAACGGCTTATTTTTATAATTGTATAAATTATTATTGTGTTCTATATGTATTATGATTTTATTTTCACAAAAATAATATTTAATAACACAAATACAAGATTGAGTGCTATTATTCCTTATTTTGTGTCAGTCGATCAGTTGACACTACAGATAAGTATAGGTATAGGTTTATGTTGTCAGTTTGTGACACAAATACATAATATACTTAACTATATAATGAATAATTACTATTGAGTAGCTACAATTAATTAGTACTATTTTTTAATAGTCATAACGCATAAGTAATTACTATTGAATATTGTTATGTAAATATGTACCTATTCACTGTACATCTTATTTTTTTTGTACACATTTTTATATTATACCTTTTTACTATAGGTAATGTATTTCTATAAAAAGTTATATTATTGCCTGCAGAATGATAATAGCCAAGAAATTTGAAAAAAAAAATTTATTTTTTTTTGTAACGAGAAAGTAATGAGTTACTTTTCTATTTGAAAAGTAAAGTAATTTCACTACAATTTTATTTGAGTAGTGAGTAAAGTAACTTAATTACTTTTTAAAAGTAACTTACCCAACACTGATTTTTTTTTAACTAAAAGGGTGTATTCTGTTGGCCACATTGAACTTTTTTTAATAGTATAGTTAATATACTATACTGTCTATACTAAATGAAAATAAAATAATTATAATAAATAGGAAAAGGGGGAAAAGGGAGGGATAACAATTAAAATCTACGGTATTTCCACTTCCAAGCGAATATCAGCATTATGAGTACGTATATTATATTGTTTCTAAGAACAATAATTGTTATAACGACAAAATAA
>NC_042495.1:76077837-76091739 GCF_005508785.2 Acyrthosiphon pisum | reverse complement strand
GTTGATAATAGTTGCAAAGCTATGCATAATTTGCCGGAAAAAGTTACACAATTAAAAGATCGACAAATTATAGTTCAAGAGGAGTTGGACAAAATTCGATCAGACGTACAATTAGGACAACCTCATCAACAAGTTACTGAATTTAATAAAATTAATCAGCAAATAGCAGAACTGGAGTCTAAGTTAGTTGAAGGTAAAGCTAATGAAAAAAACTTACAAAAAAAAATTAAAGACTTAGAAAACAAAATGAAAAATGCTGAGAATATTCTAAAAAAACAGTTAAGCGATGCAGAAAAAACTAGAAAAAATATATTAGAAAAAATAAAAAAAAACAAAACAGAATATGATGGGAAAAAAAATAACTACAACAAATTAGAACTTGAAATTAAAGATTTAACTGGTCAGATGCAAGAAGAAGAAAATCAATTGGTTGAGTTAAATGTTGAAAAAAAGGAACTTGAAGAAAAGCTACTCACATTGATGTCTAAACTAGATAAAGCTGATGAAAAATGTAAGGAAGCATCTAAAGTATATGAAAGTCAGAAAGAAATTGCAATGCAAAATTCTAATAAGATGCACGAACATAAATATTTATACAAGAAGTTGAGTGAAGAAATTTCAACTAGTAAAGTTAATCTGGCAGAGCTTTCTTCAGAAATAACTAAAATGAATAATGGATCATTAACTGCAAAAGAACAATTTGAGAATATTGATAAAAGATTGCCTGAAGAACAAAAAGAAATGGCACTTAAAATGGATTTTACAAATTTTAAATCTGGTAAGATTTGCATAATATACTGGCAGTATTTTTTACAATGATAAATTTTAGTTTGGACCTTTTGCACCAAATATTTTCATACTATGTCACTTAGTGTTATATTATTCATTCAAATTTTCATGTAATGTTTATAATATTTTTATAATTCTTACTTTACAAAACACAGGTAAATTAAAAAAAAATCTGAAATAAATACTTACTAAGCAGATTTTCTTACTAAGAAAATTATCAATAGATATTTAAAAATTAAAATGAATTCTCAAATTTTTATATAAAATATTATAAGTTCAAATAAACAATTAATTAACCTCTAAAATTAATAGATTAAATTGATTAATACTCAAAATTTGACCCATCAGACATCGCTTAAAATTAACCGAAGAAACATAATAAATTGTCGAAATTAATCTGTCTATAAATCTCATAAGAAAGAAATAATTATTGACTATGTCTCATTTATAGTCTAAGCAAAGATATTATCTTATTTGACTGTGAACGTGTTAATTATCAATTTTTGTTTTATTTTTTTTAATACAGATTAAGAACATTTTGGCTTAATTATTCCTATTTTTGTTAGGTATTGATTTCGTTTTTTAACTTTTTTTTTATTTTTGTTATCGTTTTATTTATTATTAGTATATTTATTTTTTGTTAATTTTTGTCTGTATTATTGAATATTTTTCATTAAAAAATGTTTTCCATCCCTGAATTAAAAACTTAAGTTAATTAAAAATGTATTATTATTAATAATTTAGTTAAAAAAATTGTAAGTTCTTTGACAATTCAAACATGATTAGGATATTTAATAAATACTAATAAATAGGCAATAATTAATAAGTAAGACTCTTTGTTAATTTTAAAATTAAGTCATAAAAATTGTAAATCATGCAGTATCATGCTTTTTAAAGATATAATATATTTTTAATATTTAATATTAACAGGTTCACTGCGTACTGACGCCAATTGGCGTCATAAGTATCATTCAGCAACATGTTTGACGCCATCTGGCGTCTAATATACATTTAAAATAAATGGTTTAAAATTCCTTACGCGTGGCTGAATGTTATTTTATTATTATTTAGTGTGGATTAAACGCATGTTTTTAAATATGTACATTATTTAATATGGTATACATACGTCGTTATGAGCAGTTTCTTTATCTTTTTATTTTAAGAGGATGCTACACACACAGTAGTTGTCTTTCAGTGTGTAACATAACAAATTCACGCTTAGCAGAACACGTTTAGCTACTAAAATTAGAGTGAATTGACCTATTATGAGATTTAATGGTAAGAACATTATCTGTTTTTGTCTGTGGGTTTTGTACGATAATTCAGGTTTTAAGTGAATTATGAGTATTTTTAATTTGCACTATATTAAATATGCAAAACTTGCTAAAAAATTGAGTTCTTATAAAAATCCCGCTTACAAACACAAGTTCTTTCCGTGAAGTTTCAATATGGGTCAATTCATTCTAATTTTTAAACTAACAAAGTTAAACTTGATCTGCTAAGCATAAATTTTCCATGCTACACATTTGTAAGACAGAGACAACAAATACGTGTAGCGTCCTTATAAGGTCTTATCAAATTTTATGTAAAGCGAACTTCAGTAATCTAGATATTTTAATAGAAATATTCCCAAATCTAATTACTAATTAAAAAATACTTAAAGTACACTATAAGTGGCATAAGTGTTTGGTGTTAGGTATATATTTTGTAGGTTTGTTCAATGAATAAAATTACTTTTTGATCAATACATTTTGAAATTTGAATAATTATTTTTCTAAAGATTGTTGAATGGTTTGATTAATTATATATTATTTGTTCACAGAGGAATGCAATCGGTCAGTTAATGAACTGCAAGCTAGATATGATCAATTAGCAAAAGTTGTAGATCCGGGTAAATTGAATAACTTTCACAAACATATTCAAGAGTATAAGCGTCTCCAAAAGAAACTGGAAACAATTGTAAAGGATAAAATTAAAATTAATGAAATAATTGAAGAACTAGAAGTGAAAAAACGTCTTCATTTACAACATGCTTCAAATCGTGTGAATATAGAGTTCGGAAAAATATTCAGTAGCGTATTACCTGGTGCCCAAGCACGTTTAAAACAAACAAATTTAGATGACATTACAGCCGGCTTAGAGATTTGTGTTGCATTTAACGGACTATGGAAGGAAAGTTTAGAAGAACTAAGTGGTGGCCAACGCTCTTTGGTTGCATTGTCTTTAGTCTTAGCCATGTTGTTGTTCAACCCAGTTCCTCTTTACATTTTGGATGAAGTAGATGCCGCTTTAGATCTTTCCCACACCCAGAACATAGGGAAAATGTTGAAGCAACATTTTAAACAATCCCAATTTATTGTAGTATCGCTCAAAGACGGTATGTTCAGCAATGCTAATGTATTGTTTAGAACAAAATTTGTGGATGGATCTTCTGCAGTTACTAGAACTACTTGTAATCAAACATAAATTTAATTTTGAATTTGTAATTTTTTTTTATAACAACAGTTTTTAAATTAAAAGTTGTATCCGACTTACATAATATAAATGCAGCTTGACTTGATCTTTTTTTTGTTGTGCTCCAATATTGTATTTATAAATCTAAAGTTTATTTTTTGTATTTTTTTTTTAATATTACTATCATTACTTATCTTGTCGAGGCATTTCAATTTTATTTTATATATTTTTTTTAGTTAAATTTACTATTCATGTTTTGATATTTAAAAGGACAACTATACAATTTTTAAAAGTTTTTTTAATATTATGCTATTTAGTAATAATTCTTAAGACAAGAAATTTATATGGTTAATTTATACTTAACACTCTTTACAATATTAAATGTGTGTACAAATTTTATAATATGTACAATAAAACTATAAACATTTAATAATAATAATATAAAATACATAGTTTTCATTTTTATTTTGTAGATAAAAGAAGAATACAAGTATCTTACACTAATGTTTTTAGTAAATTTTTAATTACCAATGGTTTTTTTTTTTTATAAAAATTATTGTTACATGACACAGCGGTGGATTTAAGGGGGGGGGGTGCTTGAAGCTGAAGTCCTCTTTCCACATATTGAACTTTTTAAAAATCATAAATTAATGAGATATTAGTTATCACGTATAGCTAAAAATAGTTGTAGACTATACTACCATGGAATAGGCTACATTTGTTTTTACCCCAAAATTGTATGTAACAAGTTCCTAAGGACTAAGGAGCATTATTATCAAAATAGTATCCACCATAAAAAAGTTTTATATTATTTATGTTAATATTAATTAATTTATTTATTTCTGAATTATCAATTTTTTTACTAAAATTTTGGTTAGTTTGAAATTATATTTTAACTGTTTAATATTAGTAATATTATATGTACTATTAACCGCTTACTTATAAAAATATGAAATAATAACTTTGTTTACTACAAGTTTACGTTCTTACTTTTTAAGAATACATTTTTATTCATAAAATTAAATTAATGCGTATTGCGTACCTAACGTTTTATTTTTTGTTGTTTCTTTTATGAATAATAAGTTAAATTATTTTGTACAAAGGTCAAAGATTAATTTGACAAGGAATTCCAATCATTCACTTTAAAGTAAATACTGACTAAGGTACTATATTTAGTTATTGTAGGTGCCTATAATCTGGCCTATAGTGGATTGTACAAAAATGATTTTCAATTTAATATAGGTTATAGGTATGTATCTTTTGTATACAAATTTAGATTAATTATCAAGTCTATGGTATATAATTACAATTAAATAACAATAATAAATATATTATAATTTGTAAATTGTAAAATGTCCGAGTCTAAGTATATAGAGCAATAACACTAAATGTTACACCTGTTTTATATATTATGTTAAACTATTAGTAAGTATTAAAAACTCAAAAAATACCTGTTCAAAATTTTGAATTGATTGATAACCTATCTAAATTATCTGAATGGCAATTACAAATTTACAATAATATAAATGAATAATTTACACTAAAAAGGTTATTTTTTATATGGAAAAATAAGTTGGTATCGTTATAGGATACTATAGGTATAGCCGTATAGGATGGTACTAAAAATGTAAAAAATCAGAATTTAATAAATTCATTAGTAACACATATACCTAATAAAAAAAATGTATCAAATTTGGTTTATTCTACAGAACAGCATCATTATTCCCGTAGATCATGTTAAAAAAAAATTTAAAGGGAACTATACGATCAAGTTTAGTTTTTTTTTTATTACTCTTATTAAGGCGACCGGTGCCAATGTAATATTGTACATAAAAACATGATCTACGGGAATAATGATGCTGTTCTGTAGAATAAACCAAATTTTGATACATTTTTTTCAGTGTTGGGTAGTTACGTAACGGAAGTAACGCGTTACGTAATTTCATTAGAATTTTATCCAAGTAACGAAAATGTAATGGAAATTACTTTTGATAAGTAATTTCTATAAAATAACGCGTTACAGTTTCGACTTTCGAATTATGAAGTACCTACCTATTGCCTACCTATTTTATAAAAAAAATAAATATATGTATAATGCGGGTATTATTATGTTTACCAATCAATCTTATATATTTATATATAAGATAATTTTAACTTGCCACAATTCAGTTTTCAATTGTTTTGACATTTGACATGTCCAATTGCACGGTAAATCACGAGAATAGTTATTATTTAATTTGATTCCTCTAAATAGGTATATCTAAGTACCTTCGCAGAACGTTTCCTATGATATCTATTATAGCGTGGACTAATGAGTTATATACGCTCCTATACAAGTTTTATAAATAATTTAGTATTGAACAAAAACTGTTCAATTTGAAAAAACTTATTAGTTAGTACTATATTTAGAATTTACATTAGAATAGGTATAACATTATATTTCTGATAATTAAATTGAATCGAAATATTTATACATTACATCGTTATAAATCATTATAGCCATTTCACATTTGGCATTTATAAGAAACGGCTTATTTTTATAATTGTATAAATTATTATTGTGTTCTATATGTATTATGATTTTATTTTCACAAAAATAATATTTAATAACACAAATACAAGATTGAGTGCTATTATTCCTTATTTTGTGTCAGTCGATCAGTTGACACTACAGATAAGTATAGGTATAGACTATAGGTTTATGTTGTCAGTTTGTGACACAAATACATAATATACTTAACTATATAATGAATAATTACTATTGAGTAGCTGCAATTAATTAGTACTATTTTTTAATAGTCATAACTCATAAGTAATTACTATTGAATATTGTTATGTAAATATGTATTCACTGTACATCTTATTTTTTTGTACACATTTTTATATTATACCTTTTTACTATAGGTAATGTATTTCTATAAAAAGTTATATTATTGCCTGCAGAATGATAATTGCCAAGAAATTTGAAAAAAAAAATTTATTTTTTTTTGTAACGAGAAAGTAATGAGTTACTTTTCTATTTGAAAAGTAAAGTAATTTCACTACAATTTTATTTGAGTAACGAGTAAAGTAACTTACCCAACACTGATTTTTTTTTAACTAAAAGGGTGTATTCTGTTGGCCACATTGAACTTTTTTTATAAAATTATATTATCTATACCATTATCTGAAATAAAATAAAAATCAAGTGTTTAATACGGTTATTAGTTTTTGAATAACAACGAAATAAGAAAATTGATTTATTTTAAATTTTCGAAAAATTTATTTGATTTTTTGGTGAAATTTTTATTTTTAAATGTAGGAAAACTCAAGGGGAATCTTGTTTTACATTTTCAATATTATTAGAGAATTTTTTTTAAGGATATCTAACTCGAAATTATTTGTCAATTTTCGAGATGTCGATGAATTTTGTCAACATTTTAACTTCAGAAGCTCATAACAAATTACTGTGGATTTACTCTCAACTATATTTACTATAGACCGCCATACTTATAGCCGAAAACCGTATAGGTATTAAAGCAAAGTGAAAATTTACAAGCTATAGTTAGGTATCTATCTATATTAGTAGTGGCTAGTACTATCGACATATTATATACAGGTCAGCAAAATACCGGTCGCTTATTCATACTTACGCTCACGATGTAGAGAAGATAAATAAAGAAATATTTACAAGTGGTATCACCTATTATCTTCTGTACACCGTGCTTACGTCTGTGCATCGAACCAATCATGAAAAATACAATTCACACAACATACAACACTCGTCTGTATCCAAAATAAACTCAGACCGCAAATCGGATTAGACCTTTTTTCGTAGTTATCTTTGGGACGCAACTAGTATGCAGCCAAATGATTAGTTACTTGACCAAAACAAATTACTTGATTATTAATCATTATAGATATTAGTTAATTACTAGTTAGGTAGATATATGATTGCATTTTGATAAAATGTCCAAAATCTGGAGAAATGATATAAAATTGATATGATAAAACGATTCATAAAATCGCGAATAATATATTCAGCAATAATTATCAACAATCAGCCATAATTAGTGTAGGTATACCTATTATACTATTAAATAGTGTCCTATAGTTCAATATTTTGATAAATGTCAAATTGACACGGTATAAAACAAGGAAAAGCCACAAAGAGAAGGAAGTACCCAGTATACTTAAACTTTAGACTTTTAGAGGCGAAAATTGAGAACACGTACAGCATTTAATAAGACGAGTAACGGATTAAGATTATGGAAGTCACAAAACTCAGTGTTCGGAACGTTAACTAGACAATTTAATGCGTTCACGTTCACGTTTAGTGCTTATAAAATAAACTCGTTCACGTTGATGGTTTTTTAAATTAACACGTTCACGTTCTTTCAAAAAATTAATGTTCATTTAAATTTTTTTATTTTGTTTTTATGAAAATTTAAATACTAATACGGAATTGTGGAAACAATACAGAGAAACTTCCATATTACGAAGTGTCATAAGGAGTACAAACAATTTGTATTATAGAGAATTTCGTTAAATATAGTTTAATTAATTCGTTGAATAAATTTGGTGCTAATTTGGGTTGGTTCTTAAAAAATATTTCGTTGAACGGAAAATGTTTTCGTTATTTGCAGAATTTCCAAGCCTCTGTAGAAAATAGAATTTCCCAGGAATTGTTAAAGAACATGGGAAACCTACTAACGGAGTGTATACTGTATATATTTGCAGTTGATAAAAGATATTTGGGGAAAATAGGTGATACGCCTGAAGATGGGAAAACGTCAATTATAATATGTCTTATTTACGAAAAGGGTGGTTAATGTGCAATAATTACAGAGCCATAATGGTAATCATTACTCTTCAATAATACCTACAAAATATTATAAAATTGCATGTCAGATAGACTCAGGTCAAGGGTCAAGGAATTACTGGGTGACTACCAGACAGGCTTTTGACGAATAACTATATATTGTCATATTAAGACTAATTTTACAAAAGATTCGGGTAGACAATAAAGAAGTATAAGGACCAGTTGCACCGTCTCTGATTAAAGTTAACCGGAGTTTAATCCGCCGAATTTGCCCGGTTAAATATCTGTTATCAGCTGATTAAGCTTAATCGAAGTTTAACCGTAGACGGTGCAACTGGCCCTAAACATTATTTATTGATTTTAAAAAACTGCATCCATCGTAAATCTGTATTGTGTATAGGTACTTGAGAAATTTTATCTTCTTCTAAAATTAGTCAACTTCATAATGCATACGGAAATAAAGGTACCGGTAAGAAATTCCTTATCAGGGGACAACGGGATTGAGACAAAGGGATGCGTTATGACCGATTTTACATAACCCAGCACTGAAAGATGTGGTTCAAAGCGGTAGCGTTTAACAAGGAGGAATACAATTGGACGAGATCAAGTTTAGATGTCTTGCGTACGCAGATTTATTGTTATTAATGGAAAACAAAGAAGTGCTCATTGAACAAACCCAAGGATTAATAAAGGAAGCAAAATAAGTTGAATTGGAAATAAATGTGAAAAGACAGAGTACTTACATTATAGATAGCTCATACGGTGATTCAATAATAATATATATTTTTGCAAACTAACATCAATATAATTTCATTAACATAATATAATTTAAAACATTAATCCTAACCTAACCATTTTAGCTAGAAATCAATATGGTAGTCCAAGGTATTTAATCGATTCTACTCTTTCAATATTTAGACATGTACAATATTACTATAATAATTATTTTTCAGTCAAACTATGCATAGATTTTGTCAGAAGACGTACACACTCATTTGGAAATGGGTGCATATAAATTTAACAGAGTGCAGGAGTTCAAGTACCTAGCTAAGTACAATTATAACTGAGAGTCTTAATGTGAAACTGTATAGGTATAGAACTTTTATTTGGCCTGGGGTGATGTATGAATGGGAAACACGGATGCTTCATAAGGTACAACAAGGTACCTTCTAAAAGAAAAAATTGGATGACGATTTTTGATGCATAGGTAGATGGTAGATGAAAAAACAGGAGAGTGGAGGGTCAGAAATAATGAGGAGATTAAGGAACTTTATTTAAAACCCACTATAGTAGGTGTATGAATTAAGAAAGAGGCATTTCCCTTAGGGTTGGATACGCGTGGTGAAAAGAATGTTTACGTATACTTATTACACATGGTACAATGTGGAACTCCAAAAGGAGACTAAATACCAATAGGATGACTTAGGTTAAGGTGAACTTGATACAGATTAGTGAATCTTAGATACGGATAGGGATTGACAGTGTGGTGTAATATGTTTGTCAGTATGGTCTTAGAGTCTAGTTTCTTAAAACGAAAATTACAAAGAAAGAAGAAGAATGTTATTAGTTACTGCTTTGTAATTATTGATGGATATCTTATTTATATAAAAATGAATATATTATAAAAAGTTTAAAAGGAAGTATACAGTGGTGTATTGGTAAATATATTTATGGGTATACGCACCAATAAAATATGTATATAATCTAAACTATCAAATTATATCATCGTATATATTATATAACGTTATTGCAGTTCAATTAGTACATAGTTTTTAACATTATTTTATTAATTTTTTTTATAATGTAACAATAGAAAATAAAACAAAATCAACTCGAATGTCAAAAAAATTAAATTAATAATAACATTATTATTATAGGCACAAATGTACAATCTATAGAATTTTCCACAAAGATTTTTTGTATTCAATATTGGGTTTACTAAATTGAACTTAAAGTCTTAAAATACATTAAACACAACGCATATTGTTATATAACTTATATTCAATACCTACCTACTTCAATTGATAAATAATTCATTAATACATAATAACGAATAACGTTTTTTTTCCTATATGAACTATTAAATAAATTTTAAATCTTATTTAGTTTTCTGGTTATTTTGGAAGCGTATAGGTACCCGTAAAATAAGATTTTACATTGGGTATATGCCGAAAATCGAAAATCTTCTGATGGGTATACGGCGTATACCCGCGTACCCGTACCAATACACCACTGGAAGTATACCTATACTAGTTTATATTATTAAGAACAGTTTATTTAATTATAGTTTCTTAAATGTTTAGGGAGAAAATGTAGGCATTGAGTTGAAGGTTGAATCATGCTTAATTTTGATAATATAGATATAAATGGCATGCTCCTCCCATACAGACACTCGATCAAGTATCCGTCAGAGGGTAGTGGCGTTGTGCATAACAGAATGTTCTTGAGTAATCATATCTAATATTATTTAAATTAATAGCGAGTAATAAATATTATATAAACCTATACCTACCTAATTTATTATTACAGATAAATAAATGCGCAGACTGTATAGCCTATAGTCAGAAACTCTGCAGAGGGCCATATTCATATAGTCGATGATCAAGAATAAGTATTGCTTAAGCTATACTTATGACTCAAATGCGATCCATAAACTAGACTTTGGCTAAAGAAAAGAAACAGTATTACTTAAATTAAAGTTGTTCGAGACCTATCGGCTACCTATTAAGCATTGCTTTTAGTTATTATCACAGATTTTTTTTCAAGCAATCAAAATTAGCTCGAGCAATACTTATTCTCAAGCATTGACTATGAATACGGCCCGGGTATTTCTCTTTTTCAGTCTATATATTATAGCGTAAGTATATCGTGCGCACACCAGCACTTCATTGCGTTTTTAGCGCATAAATAGTCCCAAGCCTCGAAAAAAAAAAAATAATAAAAAATATTACGATACACACACCACCACACACACATCCACACACATCCACACACACCCATAAGCGTGTAATATTATCATCATTATAATATGAACTCGGTCGAGCCGGCCAGCCGCGTCGCCGCCGCCGTCACGGGATCGATCGATAACGCGCCGCCGCGGCCCGCGAATACAATACGCGTGTATTATGTGAGGCCTATACGCTCACGTATTACGGACGATCACAGCGATCGGGACGCGATACTTTCGATTGCTGTGTATAACACGAGCTATAACACGATCTCTGTAACAGACCCTATGGATCGTTGTTCAAATGATATCGATGAACATTTGTCCGTCGCCCCCGCAAACCGCGATTTGGATTATGATTTTTCTATATTTTCCACTCCAACGACGACGATCTCGTCTCGACAGTATAATATGTTATCATTGTATTGTACCTATAATATAGATCCTACGACGAGAAATATCACATTAGTGTAATATAATATAATACGACCACCGGCGATAAAGGTGGCGGGTCGGGTAAGGGTTGGCGCGGTCGTACGCCGAGAGTTCGCGCGGCGGGCGCAAGCGCGAGAGGTCCGTCGTCGAGTGGCGGTACAGTCGTCGGTAGCGCTGTATATAGGTTTTACGCGTATAGCGCGCGGGCTGTTGTGCGATCGCGCGATTCACGGCCTACACGGTCACACGGGAACGGTGGAGGAGAAGGAGGACCGCGATTCGGCAAAATAGATCGGCACCGAAAACGGGAACAGGAGGATAATAATATTATTGTACCAGAAAAATCATAGTTAATACGGACAGAGCGGTTCGATCGCGTCCGCATAGGTATATACGCGATAAAACAACAACAACAACAACAACAACAACAACAACGATAATAATAATAGTATTTATCATCCCCCAAAGCGCGCATTCAGCGTAGTATATTATTATATGATAACTATATAGTGGCACACAATAATAACTATTAAGTAATAACAACATCATACACGTTATGTGTGCGTGACAATCACATAACGACACGACAACGGATATCGTACAGCATAGATCGCTGGATTGCTGGATCGCTGGATCGTGGTCATCGCCGTCGTCGAGATGCAACCTCCTCCCAGGAAAGTAAGACATCATTTTATAATCTTATAATAATATATTACGATAGTTGACGTGTAACCATTACGGAATAAAAAACGAAAAAAAACAAAAAATACCTAAAGTTCGTCTCCTTTTGAGCGACCGAAAAAAATGAATCATTCAATTTCTCCTTCCGACTTTTCTATACTTACTGCATAATAATATTATTGTTTTAAGTAGGTATATATAGGTACTGTATAGTAGGTATCTATGTCGAATAGTAGGCATTCACGAGTTCGGTTTTGGTTTTTATGGGTTCGTTTCGTTCCAACCGGTTTTGTCAGACGATTTTACGATATTTGAAAATGTATTTAATAATTTTGATTTACACGTCCTCTTCCGGCGCAACATAATTCGACGGTGGTGACGTCGTGTATTGATGAATTACTGCACCAGTCATACGCATCAACCACGGTATAAGTATAGGTGTTAATGTGTTATCCCGTCGTGTACTCGTATTGGGGTTATCATAACTGAAATTCACTTCCACAGGCGTCGACTGCCTCGGGGGTCGACCCGGCTCGACAATGTCGTCCGGCGAATGATAAATATAAATAAAATAGAAGCTACACCTGTGTTAACCCCGACCGCGGTCGATAACGCAATCTGTCAATCACGGTGCGTTCGTCTTCACGCGTCGATAAAGTAAAAATGCGTTTAGTCCAATAACGCCAGCTATAATAGTTACGCCTACAGTCGACACAGTTCATCATGTATATTATGAGGATTCCACAAGCTCACCACTATTTTTTACTCTTGATAGTGAATTTATTCAGTTTTGTGAGTTTTGGAAGTTTTACTATACTTAAGGAACATAATTTGTAGTGTCCCCTCCTTCAAAAAACTTGTTTTTTCCAAGTTTATTATTTTAGTAAATTGTGAAGGAGATGACTTATTAGTGCTTATATGCAGTACTCTATATCATGCTTTATGTATAAAAAAAAATATATTTTTTCATCGAACGATTAGTTATTGAACAATAAAGTACTTAAAGGTATAGTAGTAAATTATATAGGTTAGGAAGATATGGGGGTTACAGTGGCGTACTAACAATGGTTGACCCCAGTGGGGAATAATCCTCCATGCACCGAAATGTTGGAAATTTTTAGTTCAGTTAAGGCATAGGCGCACATAGCGTTTGAGATTTGGGGGGGGGGGCTAATAGGGCTAATAGGGCCTTACTTTGATAATATTGAATTAGCTTAAAACAAAATGTAGGAAATGTTTGGGAGGGCTATGGACATTTTTGGGGGGATTAGCCCTTAAACCCCCCCCTATTTGCGCCTATGAGTTAAGGTCATTCAATTTTTATTTTAACCAGTGGGGAGGTGATCCTCCAAAAATGTTGGTCTATATAAGCTACTAGGAGCTATAATTGAAAATGATAGTCATTATATCATTATCCTTATTCCTTGCCATATACAATTTAATAACTCCAGGGACCAATCTGTTTATAACAATATTTATAGTTGGTGCTCGTTTGAAATATCAGTTTATACTTTATATCGCCACAGAATTTCTATTTCTTAACGGGTCTAAAAAACTAAATATTTAATACTAGGTACTACCTTTAACTACCTATTCTAAAATTCAGAATTTGAATAAAATGCATTATTAATGGGTAAAGCCCGTTAAAGGTGGGCGTGAATGTTTCGTGAACCTCTATGTAGTATATAATATCATATATAGGACATAGGGCACACGTGCCGACGTAATATTCAATCAATAATTTCCATCTTTGATTGTTTTCTCGATACCCATTGTTTTAAGTTTGTTTACGGAA
>NC_042495.1:76069818-76076908 GCF_005508785.2 Acyrthosiphon pisum | reverse complement strand
CCAAAGTTATAAATAGAAGATTTCGTACCCAACCGTAATCCCTAAGATAGTATAATTTTCTATAATAATATCACTGCTGCATATCGACAAAAGCTGACACACTGAAATGTGCATTCACACAATACTGTTTTAATCGTGAATTCGTGAACAGTTATCATTAATCGGCATGGAAAAAAAAATTCCGAACCAATAAACCACAATAATTTAAAAATGATCGGCGAAATACTGAAATGAATTGGGGCTGCTAGTCTGAAACGTGGGGGTGCTAAGCACCCACAAGCACCCCCCTATGTGCGCCTATGTTGCTATTAGATATTGTGGAAATAATAATTTCAAACCTATAATATACACTTTTTTTACTGAAAATAGAATATATTTTATTATTTACAATGTGTATTATTCACATTATTATTATATAATAATATGCAAATTTGTTGAAAATAAATTCAAGACATGAAGGTATGAAGGAAATTTCCACGGACACCATAAGTATACTTTTTTTTTTTTTTTTTTTTTTTATTAGAAATAAACAATCTATACAATTTATGTACAATAAGCTTATGTGCTAAGAGAAAAACAGGACTTGAAAATTTGATTAAGAAGCCACTATTAAGTATACTTAAAAGTTAAAAGATGATGCATTATTATTATATATTTTGTATGAAATTGAAATGTTTAAAAAAACATAGGTCTCTATGGTATTGCTATGTACCTATAGATGAATATTAAATTATATAATATTTCATTATTCATTTCAGTTAATACGTTTAATAAATATTAATGCTGCGTTAGCATGCATTTTATTGATTTCGCACTTGAAACATACATAAACTCGTACATATGAAATTACGAGTGTATATATACTAGACTTGTAATAATTAATAACCATTAATATTATATATACAAAATAACTGTTTCCGACAACTCACCGTTCAACATTTTAATTTGCTATAATGTATTACTTATATTTAGAAAAACAAATTATTGTTTTTATATTTATATACGATGAGAATTTTGTCAGTGATAGTTTCTGTTTAATGTTTAGAGTTTTAATACTTATAAAAAAAAATTTGTTGAAAATAATTTACTTATTTACATTATACAGTTATAATTAGTTAGATGAGTAGGTAAACTGGTAATGAATTATCCGAATAATTGGTTTTGAAAATAGTTCAAATTACATAATGTTATCTGAGATACTGCTTTATTAGAAAGCGGTGCTCGTAAATAGGTAGGTATAAAACAAATTAAATGGTTTAAATAACATACCTATCACTTCTATGATTTATTTTTGACTATTCATTTTTACTATACTTGAATTGGGCGGGAACCAAAATCGTTGATTAAAATACCTACTGATTTTCATTATTTTATTTGTGATCACAGAAATTTGAAAATTAATTGTGAATCATGGTTCTTCTAAAAAATTTTACAATAACAATATTCCATCGTTATACAAACTTGCCTAAGAAAATTACGTAGAACAGTAAAATAAAAAGTGGACTCTGTCGTACAGCACATAGGTTACAAGTGGGTCACTAATTGTAATGGATGGTGTTAACTTAATGAGAATTCAATGATATAATATCATTGCATACGAAAAACGATTCTTAACGGAGACGGTTTGTCAGACTAGGATTTTTATTTAATATTTATATTGTTATTATTAATACGGTAGCCGGTATGTCGAATTAATATTATTTGCATATTATTATATTTCAATATTTGTGTATAATAATATACTTGAGAAATTTCAAATACCCATGAATAATATTTTTAAATTACAACAATATAAATAAAATTTTCCAAATTTAAACATAAAACAACTATAAAAAAATGTGTTTTATATTTTTTAGATTTTTTGGAATGCCTATTTACGTGGAACCTTGTTTAAAATTTGCAATCCTTAGTTATAGAAATTGAAGATTTCATATATTTTTAATTAGGTACAAAATCTTTTTTAAATTTTAAATTTGATACATTCTGTCAAAATATTAACTTTAAATGCTTATAAAAAAAAATCGTGTCTATGTATTTTTAATATTTTTCAATTGTCATTGTAACAATTTATTAAGAGTATTGTATTAAATTTTCAAGTTTTTTGGCCCAACGAATAACATTTTATTGATATTCATAGAAAAAAAAAACGAAAAAATCGGTAACTGACAATGTCCGTAAACAACTCAAAACAAGTCAAAATATGACAAGTCAAATACTAATTTTATGGTTTATAAAAAATGCCAATATAAACATTCAGTGAACATTTCATGTATCTACCGTAATTTATTTTAGAGTTATACCAAAAACTGAAATCGATTTTATCCAACATTTTGAGTAAATATTTCGTTTTCCTTAATTTTAGATTCCGAGCGAGCTATGAATATATTGATTTTACAATGATGTGTATTTTTAAATTTTTATTTTATTTTTTTGTGTCTGTCATCACCTTTTAGAGTAGTAAAAATGCATAGATTTTCTTCAACAATATCTTTATTGATGAGAAAGTGAATCTAGTTGGTACTTTGGTCAAAAGTTAAATATTCCTAATAGTTTTTGAAAGTGCAGGGAAAAAGAAAAGACAAATTAAGGAAAAATGGGCTTACGCAAAATCGATTTAAGTTTTTGGTATAACTCTAAAACAAATGATCGTATCTTCATGAAATTTTCACTGGTAGTTTATATTAGCTTATTCTATACACGATAAAGTTTTTGATTTGTTTTGAACTGTTTACGGACATTTTCAGTTTCTAATTTTTTGGTTTTTTTTTTTCTATGAATGTCAATACAATTTTATTTGTTTGGTAAAAATTACCCTCGGCGACATAGGCCATTGGGATTCTCTTAATATATTGTAGTTAATATATTGAAATTTGAAAAATGTTCCATGGCCACAATTTTTTTTTATAAGCATTTAAAGTTAAAATTTTGACAAAAGGCGTAAAAAGAAATTCCTAAATATTTTTATTTTTAAAACTAAAATTTTAAAATGTAATACAAGATTTCTTATAAAGTTATCTACCTTTATCAAAAAAAAAAAAAAATGTCTGTTAGAAAGTCAAATTACATTTTTATTAGCGTTTGAAGATCAAACTTTTACATTGGATTTTTACAACATTCAATTGATTTTTCATGCAGCGACTTTCTTATTTTGTTGTAATTGAAAAACGAATAACCGTTGACAATTGAGTTTTATAATCATATATTTACTTTATAAATTCCTATACTTGATAAAATTTTCAAAATATTGATACTTGCTTTGAGCTGTTTACGGACAATTTCAAATTTCAATTTTTTTAGTTTTTTTTTCTATAAATATCAATAAATTTTAATTTGTTGGGCCAAAAATCGTCAAAATTGAATACAATAAGGCTCCTGATATATTGATTAAATAGCAGTTTAAAAATATTAATAATACATAGACACAATTATTTTTATAAGCATTTAAAATTCAATTTTAGAACATTTATCAAATTTAAAATTTAAATATGATATTGTAGTTAAAATTTATAATGTTCAAATTTTATAGCTAAGGATTGAAAACGTACAACAAGATTCCACGTAAGTATGTTATTGTGTAACAAACAATTTTCAAAAATATAAAACACAGTTATTTTGTTGTAATTTTATAATTTTAATTTAACTTACCGGCTACCGTATTAATACCTAATAAGTAATAACAATACAAATATAATATAAAATATCCACACTGACTTGCTCAGAATCGTGTTTTGTATACAATTATATTATATCATTGAATTCAAATTTAATACCATCCATTATACAGTAACGCACTTGTAACCTACTGTACAACAGAGCCACATCCACTTACCCACCTTTTTTTAAATGTTTTTCATGGCCCTTTTGAAAGCTATTGGGAATTTTAATGTTTGATCTCCTGAATGCACCAACTAAATACACTCTCTCATCGAACAAGATACTGTCGAAGAAAATCAAAGTAATCTTCCTGCCCCAAAAAGTGATGACAGACACAAAAATAAATAAATAAATAAATTGTAAAATCAACACATCCATCGCTTCGCTCAGAATCCAAAATAATAACAATAGTATAAAGATTTTTTATACAAAACAATATAAATATAAACAGAATTAGTGACTTCAATTAAAAAAAATCAGTCTGCACTAAATACAGTTATAATAAGTGCTTACATGATTTAATTAATAAACTTACAATAATTTATTATTTTTATCTAACAGATTTCAATTTTATAATTAAAACGCATAATGATTTTGTGTTTTTTCATAAATAATGTCTGTATCATGTTTTGTATTTAATTGCTGTGTTTTAATTTTGTTTAAGGGAAATTATGTCAAGTTTTTAAAAAATCTTCATTCGGAACAAATAGCAAAATTACTTTTGAAAAACCAAAACGAATGCGATTTGTTGGAGGACATAAGGTAAATAATTTTAGCTTATTAAGTATAGTTTAGTAGGTATACAAATTGAATAAATAATTATGTACTTTAAAGAAATTATCATTGTTGTAACTTGCAGTGTTTTTTGTATAATTAGTATAGAATAAATTATAGATTGTGTTTGTTCAATATATTGTTCCTTTGATATAAACTTATTTGTATATTTTATTCGTGTAACGGTAGTGTGCGATTATGTAAATATGTACATTTTATACATTTTCAAAAGTTTAAATTTATTTTATTAAATGAGCAATCTTCACATCATTTTTATTTATTGAATTATTGAAACATCAGAGTAGCTTTAGACCGGTGTAAGACATAAGAACTAAAATGAGATAAGAAAAAGTTGTATCGTACGAAAGCGCCAAAATCGTATCGTACAAGAGGGCCAAAATCCTAGATACCTGTGTGCCACTGTTAATAGATATTAAATAACAGATATTAAATTAAGAGATAGGTATATATTATATTTAAAAACTGTATTATTGACAATTTTTATAAGATCGAAAAAAGCAACTGATTTATTATTATTTTTTTTTTTCATTGGTAATTTCTACTGTCTATTATATTAATTGACAATTTTTATAAGATCGACATTTTTAAATATCTACTTATATAAAATATTAATTTTGGTGCAAATGATTAGTAATTTTTTCATCTTTGGTGCTTCTGTCATATGTTGGTTATAACAGGTATATAATATTAAATTGGTGCTATTACGCCCTACACATTTTGGCGCAAATGATTTGTCATTTTTGAACATTTGGCGCTTATGTCATATTGCCCTTCAGACAATTCTATGTATACTTAAAATAATAATTCATTAAACTTTGAATAGTCTAATTCAAATATACCTACCACCGACCATTTTACAATTTTTTATTTTTATTTTAGGAGTTTTTTGATCAAAAAATCTTCCATAGAGAAATCATATTCTGATGTAAGTATTAACTGTTTATGTCAAACAATGACCATATCAAATAATATAACGTAAGAACTAAGATCACGTTTAAGTAAATATTTATGTAATTATTTTTATAGGCATTACTTAAAATATCTGTTGCTTTTTTGAACAAGAAAATTGCTAATATACCGGACATAAAGACTGAAGGCAGTGAAGAAAAATGGTAAGCATATTTTACTGTAGTATGTTTACTGTAGGTATAGATACTGAAAACGGTAACACATTTTGAAGCAATAGTTTTTTCAATTATAACTTATAAACATTGAAAGTATAGTTAAGTGATGTGAAGTGATATGGAATTTTAAACACAATTTATACGTAGGTTTAGTAGTTACTATACCATTATTTGATGAATATCCACTGAGACGGACACTCTATAATATCACCTTAAATATAGTAAAAAAAAATGTTTCAACAGTTATATCACTTAAATATTAACCACTATTCCATTGCACATTTGGCATTAAATAGTAAAGTGATAGATACAGTACCAAGTCATAATTGGACGGTTTTTAAGCGAAAGGGTTTTAGTCATTTTTGGACATTTTCAGTTTATACCACATTCCGTGGTTTATACATTAATTCTGTGTGAAATTTCAAGCCACACTGAATGGTACTGCTGTAGGTGCTATGTGGGATTTGGTTTACGACATAAAATAGAATGCGTTTGGTAATAGGTAAGTCATTACAGAATAGAATAGGTAAGTCATTTAAGTATACAGAATTTTTTTTTTGAGAAAAGGCCTAAGTCACTAATTATAACTTATTTTAATGACAAAGGGCATAAGTCTTAAAAAAATTACATGCAATAGGTCTTAAGTCATGATGCGAAAGGGCTCAAGTTAAACAGGCATAAAATGCAATACATCATAAGTCATTATAATTTGAAGAAAATAAATAAATACTAAAATGTATTTAATACTAAGATAACAAAACATATTTATATATATAAGTATATAGGTGTATATAGGTATAGGTGTATATACAGAGTGTAACAGAAAGAACTGACCAAAAAAAAAAAAAAAAATTATGCTACTTAAGCGTATGACAAAAATTGATAAAATTATAGGATTAGTAAATAGTTTTAGAAACATACACATGTTAGCAAATTTCCAAAAATAATATTTTTAAAAAAGTTATTGAGTTCCAAATTAATTTAATCAAAAAAATAGTGATATTTAAAAAAATTCTAAAATATAAACTACTTGATTTAGATAAATGTTTTACCATCATGTCAAAATTTAAGATTCCCAGTAATTTTCAAAAGCGCCGAGAAAAACCAAAGAAAAATAAAGGAAAAACGGGAATTTTTACGCAAAATTGAATTTGGTTTTTGGTGTAACTTTAAAAAAAATGACCGTAGATACATGAAATTTTGACTGAATGTTTATATTAGCATCTTCTATACACGATAAAATTTTCAAAATATTTTGACTTATTTTGAGCTCTTTACGGACATTGTCAGTTTTAATTTTTTTTTAGTTTTTTTTCTAAAAATATCAATAAAATTTTATTTGTTGATTAAAAAAGCTTGAAAATTTAATAAAAGGCTCCTAGTATATTGTTACAATATCAGTTGAAAAATATTAAAAATACATAGGCACAATTTTTTTTTATATGCATTTAAAGATCGAATTTTGACAAAATTTATCAAATTTTAATTTGAATAATTATTTTGTAGTTAAAAATTTA
>NC_042495.1:76051719-76069169 GCF_005508785.2 Acyrthosiphon pisum | reverse complement strand
CAGTACAGCAGAGCGAGATCCACTTACCCACCTTTTTTTTTATTGCACATGTAGCGCAAGTGGCTATAAATTATAAATCAAAAAAATTTTTAAAATATTGATTAGAACAAAAGTTATTCCAAAAGTCAGTTCTATTTGTTACATATACATGATATACATGATTATGAATACAAAATTTAAAAACATTAAAAATTTACAAAGTTATAATGTTTTTGTGTCTCCTTAAAAGTATCAATTTTTGACTTGAGCCCTTTCTCTTAAAAACCGTCAAATTCATAAACAAATTTAATAGGTATAATATAATATATTATAATAGGTAGGTATTTTATTATTTTCGTACTTAAATACACCGATGTAATCATGTAATGCATAACCATAACGTCAAACAAATTAGTTAAAATTATGATTATTTCATATGGTTCACTTTTTAAACATCTGACTTTTAATAGTACCTATGCTTTTTGTGAAGTGGTTTATTTTTACTTTTTATCGTTCGATAATTTAATCAGAGTCTATATATTATTGGATATTTTTTATTGGAAGTCATAAACATAAGCACTAAAGCTTCTAACTTATCTGAATTCAACGAATTTTAGAAGCGAGTTAACAATTAAAATTGAAAACTATCGTCTCTGATCCACCTAGTTTTAAAATAAATATTTAAGCAAGTGCAGTATGAACTCAAGTAGGTATTTAAAATAATAGTTTAAAGTATTAGTAATAGCTGGTATTACCTGCAGAGTTGAAGAAAGCGTAAGAAGATACTTATATATTATTAAAATGTTAATTGTTGATAAGTATCGCTATAAAGCGTATAAGTGGATACTTCATTAAAACGTTTAAGTAGCGAACAGCACAGTTCTTACACACTTTGTTTTCTTTACAAGATTTTTTGTAAATGTTTGTATCAGCAATATCGATAATATCTTTGAGGTTTTCATTGTTGTTAAAACTATAATCGTATATACCTATACGTAAATGAATTGGGATATATATTTTTAAATTAATTTTAACTCAAAGCAAAATGTTATATACTTCTGAATGCAAAATTATGCAATATCCATAGTAATATCTTCGTTAAATAATTTTGAAATCTATTTTAAAACTATAAAAATTAGTGCATGAAAAACATGTGAAATCTAAATATATTTGGTTATCTTTTTTTAAAATAATCCCTCGTGTAACATGCTTCCAACAACGTTATCCTTCACAATATTTTATATTTTTTCTGTATCTAAATTTTTTAATTCGATTAATTATTGTACCATCTATTTAGTTAATGTCATGAGTCAATATTATTTTTTTTTGTTTGTACAAATTATATGATATGAATTTTATTTCAGTAAATCGTTATAACTTACCACTTTTTTTAGTAGACTTGATTATGTGTCTATTTGCACGTAGAATATATCCCCAGAAAAATGAAATGAGAACATTGTTCAAATCAATATTTTAAAGAATTTTTGTTCAGTATATTTTATAGACGATTGTATTAAAAGTACAGTATAAAATGTTTTATTTTTTAATACTAAAAATAATAAAATATGAATTTTATTACGTATTGTTATAAAATTTAAATATTCAAAGCAACTCATTTGTAAATCTAACTAAAAGAAAAAATTAAAATGTTAAAAACGTTTATTTAAGTCAAGTAGTTTATTTTTACAATCTTTAAAATATCAATATTTTTTTTCGAGTAAATTCATTTGATAATTTTTGTGTATTTTTAAATATAACATATAATATTAAATGATTTGTTATTCATATAGTTTTTATAATATCAATAGTAATCTTAATAATCAATGGTAATACCTAAATACATTTCGTGCACAACACAAACAAGTGCTATTTAAATAAAAATGATACATTTTAAATGATCATACCAACATAATAATTTGCAACACAACCGGAACATAAAGAATATTTGATAAGGTTTGTTGTTTTTTTCGATAGCGGTGACAATAATTTATGCTATTGTCGTTGACTTATGGACTTATAGTAGGTATCCGATAATTTCTAAAAAAATGTGGTTATAATATATATATTCTATAATGATATTTAGATTATTTGAAAATGTAAATAAGGCTACGTCAGGTTAAAAAGAAAATGTGATATGTTATTTAATTAATACAATGTAAATACTGTAATAAATTAATCTTTATATTCACACTTTATAATAATTTCGTAGTTCGTATTACCCACACCGAATTTTGTATTATACATGATGTGGCATATTACAGACAAAAATACCTCAACTTTTTGACATAAAAAGTCTAATGATATCTGTGTCTATAATAAAGGTACTTACCTAATAGTTAATAAATATTATCATATGGTAAAATAAAAATAGTAAGATTAATTAGTTAGTTATATATAAATTATAGTATCACATATGTTATGCATTTATAACTACTATATAATAAAACTTGTGTAGTTGCGTGCAATATAAATTAATCAGTAACTATAGGTAGGTACCTATATTTTAACATAATATCAAATGAACATTGTTATTCATAAAATTATAAAAATATATCAAACCTAAAAAAGTCGTTTGAATAATGTAATGTCTTGTTTGTAATATTAAATAGGTACATTATAATAAACATTAGGTTATACGGACGTTTGTTGTGTTAATATTAATATGTAGTTTAGCGATCATAAATAATGAGTACACTGAAAGGTAGCGCAACATTGGTTGATTATTATACCTTTTGTTAGACTTTAAACGGCTCGAATCGATCAACGTGACCCGCACGCGCATCGTCTGGTGGTCCGCGCCTTACAATACTATCCCCACGGCCTTCCAACGGACAATGCGCTCTAAATAACTCAGTTGTAGTTAAAGTGTTTTACTCATTTAGCACATAAAACGAAGTAGGAGCCATGTGTAGTATTCTAATTGATTAGAAACAAACATGTATATTTGTTAGTAAAAAATACTCTTATTTTTACATCTTCCATGAGTGGAATTTTTCATTTCACTTTTATTTGCCAAAATTGCATAGTCAACTGTCTATTTGATTTAGATTAATTGTACAATTAACATAATATATATTATATTGGTTTGACAATTGGAAAATAAATTACGCAAATTTTACGAACAAAATAAATAATCATCATAAGTTATAAGTCATAACTGTGACAAAAATATTTTCATATTTATTTTTATGATAATATTATAATACCATGATGAAGTATCAAAGCATCTAACAACGCTATAGGAGTGGATAACTATAGCAAGGTAGCACTGGATAGAAAGAAAAAGTAGAAAGTGAAAAAAAATGTTACTATATTAAATTATAATAAAATAAATCTCAAAAGTTTGATAAGGCTATTAAAATTCTTAACATCAGACCGGTTAGTTTTTTCTTCATATAGGTACGATAAAACGTTGCAATTCATTTTAAATTTTAATACGGTAGAGCCTGTTTAAGACGCTCTCCTAGGGATCAGTTAAAAATAGAGTCTTAAGCGGGAAATCGTATACGGGTTATGTTGATCGTCGTCAAAAACACGGGAATCGTAAAAATGAGCGTATAAGCAGGGGTGTAGTAATCGTCTAAAGATAACACTACACAGTTATTTGTTATCAGAACCATCTTACAAGTGCGTATCATACCAAATTTACGTTCATATGATCACGTTTATCTCCGTTAGCTTAAATATTACAGTGAATTGATCTATTATGAACATTTATGGTAAGAATATTATCTGTGTTTGTATGTGGGTTTTTACTATGGTTCAGTTTTTAAGTTAGTTATGAGCATTTTTAATTTACACTATATTATATACGCATAACTTGCCAAAAAAGTATTTAACCATCGTAAAAAACCCACACACAAAAACAGATAATGTTCTTACCAACAAGTTTCATAATAGGTCGATTCACTCTAATTTTTAAACCAACGGAGCTAAACGTGATCTTCTGAGCGTAAATTTTCTATGTTACACACTTGTAAGACTGAGACAATAAACTCTCTGTAGTATCCTCTTAAGCGAGAGCCTCTTAAATAGATTTTACTGTATATAGAAGTGCTGATTTTACATTTAACTACAATATTAGGTAATAAAATCATTCGGATATAACTATTATTATTTTATAATTATGTCACAGAGTATATTAAATTTAATCAATTCTGTGCTTATATTACAAATTAATTTCAAAATAAAAAAATCATAACGATTTATTTTTCTGTATACCTGACATAGTTTTTTGTTAAGTATAATTGTATAAACATTTATGCAGAAGTCGGAAGTCTCACTGTTCTTATTAATACATTATTTTCTCACTAAAAATAATTGTATAAAATAATGATTTTTGTAATTTTTCGTAGAGAAATGATTTACGATTTGTTAACAACCAGTATTACACTATCAGTATAACACTGAATTTGCTTAGAACCGGGTTTTAAATGCTACGATTGATAGTAAAAGATTGATTAAAAAGTGGAAAATAAAATAACGAATATTAGATTTTAATATAATCATAACTTGATTGAAATTATTGAATTTCACCTAGCGTCAGTGCGTCATGGCGCGGGCGTCTCTATAGACTTTGTATGCCGCTGGTGGTGAAAAATAAAATGCTCAGTCTATATTATTTAATATTAACATTAAAAAGTATTTTAAAATTAATTACATTTATTGTATCTATGTAAATTAATATTTTTTTAACTTACACTTCATTATATTCCATAGCTGTTTTGTAGTATCATCGTAGTAATATTCTGTACATTATAATATATTATATAGATTGTAAGAAATCGGATTTATTCAATACAATTTTTCAAAATAAAATTACTAAATATAATGCATCATAAAAAACATTTTTTAAATAGTACGTATAAATGAGAACAAAAGTTGGGGTAGGTGCTCACAAAATATAAAAAAAAATTGAGTGGAGCTCTGTAGTCCCCTGCGTACTTCAAAATTCGAGCAGTAATAGTAATAATTTAACACATGCTATTATCGAGGTGAGCGAAGCTAGACAAGTGTTAAAATAATTGACCTGCACTCGTCATGTACTTAATTAATATTTTATTTGAACAATATTAAATACATGGGATTTATGCAGGCAGTGGATCATGTTTGGTTAATAGGGTAGGTATATTCCGTCAACGCTTTGACGTATTATGTTTAATCCTCGTGTGGTGTGTTTCTTCGGAAGATTTGAGGTAGGTATTTGGAATTTCACATAGTCGTCATTCGTAGTTGAAATATTAGGCATATTATCTATCCTAAGATTTTTAAAATAAAAATACAGTTCAAATTTTAACAATCTTTCACGAACCCATACCGCATGGTGAAATACATAAAATAAATACATTTAGTTATTAATTTTATTAAAAACTTAAATAGTTAAATTTTTTATTCGGAAGTTCATGATAATCTACTACCTACCAATCTACCATAACCATGAACTATAATTACATTAGCTTAACATGCTAACTTTATGAAACTAAATATTAAAACAGCACAGATAGTAGATATATGCAGGTAGTAGTATGATATTGAACAATAGCATTAAATTGTAAGGATATACCAGGACATTTAACAGGAAAAAAAATACGTACAAGAGTTTCATAATAATTAATTACTGTATTGTTAAGTTCTTTTTTCATCGGAGTTTAAAATTCAGTCTTTCTTTTATTTCAATTTAATTATCAGAGAAAAAAGGTCAAATTTTTAAAAGTAAAAATACATTTATCAATTAAATTGAAACTATGTTTTTTTCTGTCATCCTCTATATAAAGCAATATCTTTAATTTTGGATAGTTTTGGATAGATATAAATAATTCAATCGTTTTTAAGTGAATAATTTTTTATGTAATTTTATAGAATTATATACGGCATAAAAAACAAAAAAATTCTATTAAAACGGTCTAATAATATAATTTATAATCATAATTCATAGGTATTGTTGTTTTAACAAAAGTTGAAACATGACAGATTTTTAATAAATTTAAATTTAAAGATAAGTTCATGCTTAATTTAGTAAAAGGACTAATATTTTCCAGTGGCATTAACTTTCTTTAACTATTATGTTAATATTCAATTACGTCATGTTTTGTCCAAAATAATAAAATATTGTTTAAAATGTCAGAGCACTTCAATTCCATAAAAAGTTTTGATAAACTTAAAAATGTAACTTTTTACAATGAATTTATCAAAAACCTAAATTTTTTTCACAGGCTTACTTTTGTTTTTATTAAAAATATAATAGTATTAATAAAATGGATCTGTATTAAACTTTTTATTGGTCCAAAATGTGTTACAAATTAATACAATTGATAATTACGATATGTATCTATTATAGAACTTAATTAGTCAATTATGTTATAAACTTAGATTAAAAGTCAACAAAAATAGTGTTATTGATTAAATGTAGTTAAATATAAAATATAATAAATATCTAAACACGGTTGGTTTCTATTTATGTACCTAACTATTTTCTAAAACAGCTAAAACTCTTGATATTTCTACCTATATGTGAATATCCAATGTTGAAGATGTGAGTTGTTATTTATTTTTATTATTTAAAAAAAACTTTCATGACGATATGATTAAAGGTGTGGGATATTCAAAACTTTAAAATACTCAACATAATCTATTTATGGAAAAAAAAAATTGAGTTTTATTTGTATTATAAATAAATGTATTAAATTATTAAATTATAATATATTTATCTTAAAAACGTAACTGTTTGATAGCATTAATTATTCTTAAAATTATTTAAACTAAGTTTGATTGAAAAAATTATGAATAAATGTTTACTTATATTTAGGAATATGTGGAATGTGTGGCGAACAGTTCTTGAAGAAAACGAAACAGCTGCAAAAGCACGATTAGAAGCAATCGAAGTCTTACAAAACCAAATAAATGACGAGGCGAAAGCTCTTCGAGCGCATAAACTCCAGATTGCAAAAAAAGTAAATCATCAAAATCATTTTCTCCAGTTTAAAAAAAATGTAGTCCACGATATTTCGTTATGTTTACAATGAATGTTTAAAAAGTATTGTTTACTCTCTAAGATAAGCGTGATTCAAAAAACGGTTATTAATTGTATTTGTCTTTGTAACGGTTATTATAATGTCTTATAACTTATAAGTATCTGGACTTCTATGCCGTTAAAATGTTTAGAATAATACTAATATGATGTGCCTACTAATATTAAATATTCCACCTTACATTTTCTTAAAATATGAAAGAAAAGATAATATTTAAATTGCAATAAAAATTATAGAAATCCCTACTCTCAATTGAGAAAATGTAATTGCAATCATCCATTGAAATAATTTTAGATCCTAAGAAAGTTATTATCAAAAGAATATGTGAAAATTAAATGTATAACATATAACTTATAAAACATTTTTTTAAAGTATATGGAAATTCTTATTTATCAATTTTGTCTACATCGATAGCTTGGTATATACATCGTATGGATTTAATTTTTAGAATAATTAAATTATAGTTTATTTTATGTACTTTTTATGTAGGTACCATGATATAAAAGTAGTTGAATTACTAAATAAATAATATGTATGATTTCGATTATGGGTTTATATTAAAATGCATTGTTTTATTTTATGTATGCACATTATAAGCTAAATAAATGATTTTATTATTTTTATTATTCTAAGCTAAAATATTTATCATATATTATTATATAATTATAGTGTACAGATCATTTAGCATTGGTACAAAAAGAGCTTCATTCTTCGGTTCAAGATGTAGATAAAACGAAAAAGTTTTATTTCGACGAAGAACAAAGTGCTCATGAAGTGAGAGACAAGGCTAAGGATATAGAAGAAAAGTAAACTTTTAATTTATTGTTATATATACTTATAAACGAGTATAATATATTATTAAATTACTCTTTTTATAAAATTAAATTGCTAGTCTCTGCAGGTCAAGATAAAATATGTAGAATTTAGCATTGAATTTGATGTGGGTGCGAAATTGTAATTCTGTACTTAAAAATAGTTTTTCGAAGGGTACAAACGCTTAGAAAATGTTTAATTAAAGTGAGCATTCAAATTAATGAAATTCATTCGAAGTCTATATTTTATTCATAGTATAAACTATAAAAATTCGTTATTTATTGAATTTTTTTAATTATCTTTTAGATTCTGAGCTGAGCAAGAAATGTATTGATCTTATAATGACATTAAAAAAAAAAAAAAAAAAATAAAGTATGTAATCGTTTTATCGAATAGAAGGAATATTCTGAAAGTTTCACGAAGTCAAACCAAACCTTCTATAGATCGCCAGATTATAGCTTATACATAAAATACTAACCTAAGTATTATATACTGATAGGTGAAATATATGAAGAATGTATTGTAATATTGTCGAGATAATTGAAAAAAAAACACTAATACATCGAATTTTCTACATTTATTTTGAATGTAATTTAACTTTTTACGCTAACAATAATGGCGAGTTTAATAAGAATAACAATTGAATAAATTGCTAAAGTTTGCTAACACCAGTCTATGTGCGACATGGAAATACCTTTTAATTTAACTGGCTGGTATTTTTCGCAGGTTAAAGAAAAAAAAAGGATCGTTCTTCCAGTCAATCACTTCTTTACAAAAGAACAGTGTGAAAGTAAATATTATAATTATATTTAGTTTAATGTATTAAATAATTATTATAATATTAAAATAGTTTATAAATGGAGGTTTGGAAACAATAGAAATATTATACTGAATACCAACTTTATAATATGATAATAATTGGTTTCGACTGTTAAAAAATCTTAAAATGTTCGATCTTTTTAGGTGTCTTCCAGAAGAGAAGTTTTGGAAGAGAAATCTTCGGGAGCTAGAAACGATTATTTACTGAGTCTGGCAGCTGCAAATGCTCATCAGACACGATATTTTTTGGTTGACCTTCAAAATGTAATGAATGTGAGTACACAAATACATATTATAAATAACTTGATTAACATTAAAATACAATTCATTATAATATTCTCTTTTAAACAAATGTAAAAATATTATTTAATTACAATTCTTACAATAAAGCTGCTTGATGATAATAGTTTTAAATTTTGAAACACGCTTAAAACTTTATGCTTTTCTTCATATAATGATATTTAAGTATGTGGTAATTTTATACTTAATATATTATTATCACTTACTCATTTAATTTATTCATGTAATTTTAAAGTTAAATTCATTGTTTTGAGTTAGTTTGTAACTCGTTTTCTCAAAACTAATTTGAATAAGTACCTAAACCTAATAAATTATAATTTTATTCTAATTATTTTTTTTCTACGCAAAGAACTTTATGTAAAGTACTACAGTTTGCTTATAATATACTATTACTTACCGAACCAATTGACTTTTTCGATATTTATTTAACTTGACTATTATTTGATTTTATATAAACTTTTGTTATTAAAAATCTTTTGAATTTACTGAATATAGACTATGGAACACAATGTTTATGAAAAAGTACAAGAATATTTGTCATTACTAAGTAAAATCGAGCTTCTTACGTGTACTGTTGTTCATAATTCGTTTAAGAAAGTCAGAGACCAAGCGCAACAAGTTAGTAACTAAGTATAATAATATATTTATATATATTATATCCTGTTCACAAAAATGGCATACATAAAAAAAAAAAATTTTTAGTTGAGTCGTGAGTACAACATGCAATGTGTATACCTCTTCTATCCCGTGTTGAAGCAACATGTTCAATACCAATTTGAACCTTGTGACGGAGACGGTATAGATCACATTACAGCGGATCACGGTGGTGTGGTGACTATACTTAGCCAAGAAGCGAAAAGGTGGGCTACACGAATAATTAGGGAGACGAATAACATCAAAGAAAACACTAGAAAACTACAAGTCTTCCAAGCTCTCAAGGATTCTGGACAAAAGGTAAAATTAATTATTACATTAGGTACGACTGTATTGATTTATTGTGTAATTACGTTTGTGGTTTGTTATATAATAAGACTGTGTTATTGATCGAAATACTCATTAGGTATATAGAATTGTGTTACATCTCAAACGCAAAACAGTTTCCATCAAAATGTGTGTGTTGGAAAAAATACCCATTTCGTGAACTCTCGGGACGATGAATAATTCATTGATCGACTACATGATTTATTAGTACCTATACTGCGTACGACCTAAAAAAACACATCAACTATTTCGTGTAGTTTATCATCAAATGGCTTTAAAACAGTATACGCTTTATAGGGGATTAATTATTATTAAATATTAAAGAGATAGTTTATTTGGGGGGAATCATTGAGAGATAAAAATTTGCAACAATTCTAAACCCATTTTAATAATAGGTACTGATAAAATATATACATAAACGATTTTAATTTCGCGGTCTCTGAAAAATCCTATAGATTAATTTGCACAAATTGACTGGTTATAATGACATCGAACATATAAAGACAATATTGGTTACAAATATATACGATAAAATGTATATTATTAAGATCGTATATTCGTATTGATATCGCATATATTAGTCTAATATTATCGGTATAATCATCTACTTTTATGCGTCTTTAAAATAGTCACTATCTACTAGAATGTAGTATTTATATTAATTAATATAATATATATATATATATTTTGATTCATTGTAGAACGACCCGAATGATCCAAATGGAGCTGATTTGGAAACTAAAATAGAATCTTTGAAAAACAGCATTCGAAGATCTGAAGTAAGCTTAACGATATTGAGTTAAAAAGTATTTTTTATTTACATGTAAATATAAAGTTTGCATATAAAAAGCGTAATAATTAATATTGCAAGCTGCAGGGCAGAAAAAACAAATCAAAAAATGTCTACCTACTATTATAATAATATAATCTATAACAATATAACTTCGAGTTATGTTTGTTGGTGATTGTTGACGTTATCTTAATATGAGACAGTGTCATTCTTATTTCTCATAGGTATATTATATTAAGCTTACTAGAACAATAATTGTTGACATAGTTGTTTCAAGCATTGATGAAATTATGTTTTTTTACTGTACAGTAAAAATACCAACCAATAGTATCTAGGTATATATTGGAGTGTTATATTAATATTAAATGAACTAATTTAGACATTGCTAATTATTGATAAATAATTGATTTTAGTTATTTTGATGTTTTAATGTTTTGATGATTAAAAAAATATTTATCTTAGAGACTCGACATTTTTAATATTACGTATATTAATATTTTTTATATACAATATAATTTTCAAAAGATCTAAGTAATCTAATAAATTATACCACGAACAAATATTTTCACCATTCCGTGGTATTGACTATTGACTTATAAGTTATAATTTTATAAGCAAAGTTTTTCATGAAAATTTGTTTTACCTAGGTACCTAATTAAAATAGTAATAATTTATGTTACAATGATTTATTTTTGAATTCATATTCATTTATTTTACACATAATTTATATCTCATTTATGAGGTATAGGTCAAAACGAAACCTACTTTACAACAGAAATGATTTCAGCTGTTTTTGTTTGTTAATTTCCGATGTGACGAGTTAATTACATTTTTTATTGTTTATTTTCTTTTTTTTCAGATAGCCAAAGCTAAAGCTGAATCTCGTATTGAGTGTTTGAGAAATGGAGATGGAAATGGTACTTATATTATGTTTTATTGTTTGGGAGGTTTTAACCGAGGGATTATTGATTTTTAAATTTTTATTATTAAAATGAATCCACGTCTTAATTAAAGCTTGCTAAAAGTTCAAATGTTTGATTGCGTATTATTATATACAAAAAATGTGAATATAATATTTGTGTAAACATTAAACTGATTGTATTTCACCGTAGTTAATGTCGAAGAATGGCTAGCTGACATGGGCGATATAAATGCCGAACTTCAACGATCAAATAGTACATCTTCATTACCAATTGATGGAGGTACAACTAGTGCAATGACATCTGACTATGATAGTGAGGATTACGGAGACGGACCTTCAGACAGTCCAGTACCATCCGATCAGCCACAGTCGTCCTCTCAAGATGAAGAAGATCGACCAGATTCGGCGGAAATTGATAAAGATTGGGGTATTTATCGATATCATAAATTATTATTATACAACTTATTGTATGCCCCTTATTATTATATATCACATTTAAATACTAAAATTATCAATATAATATCATATTCTTAAAAATGAGAGTTTCAGTTTTATTTGTGCTGATATCCACCCCTTAATACTGTTGTGTATATAATTTAGCACTTGTGGAAAAAGAACGACAACGTATTGAACAATTAACAGCTGGTTGGGACGATCCGACTCAGGTAAATTGGGAAGAAAATCGTGACACTGAAGAAAAAACTATGTATCCTCAAACTGCTCCAGAAGAACCCGAAGGCCCCGTGTACAAATGTACTGCGTTGTACAGCTATACTGTAAGTAAAATACAATATTAGGAATTTATCTATAACTTTATTTTTTTAACAATATATTAAGTACAATAAATAGATTATAATTATAAAAGATTTTCATCAAACAATTGTTTTCAGTAGGTATTTAAAGGGATTGGTAGCGGTGATGCGATAAAAGTTCTGAAAACAGATTTGAATTTGTCGTCAAGTCTACTTGAGATCGATCAGTCCATATATTTTATATTATCCCCCAAAATCTTAAAATTATTGTATTATTAAAGAGTAATTAAAAAAATTTCATATTTCATTTTTTGGAGAAGTGTAAATCAAAAAATCGAAAATGTAGATTGATCGATCTCAAGTAGACTTGACGAAAAATTCAAATATGTTTTCAGAATTTTTATCGCTTCACCATATCAATCGGTACGTTTGACAAAAAACACGTCTAAATTCTGATGTTGCGAGTGTGTTAGACAAAGACATGAAATCACCGCTACCAATCCCCTTAAATTCTTTGATAACATCTTGTACTGTTAAAATATTAAAGCATACAGTTTATTGTCGTCTATTGTTGCCTATCAATTATCACATATTCAATTTAATTACCACAAGAAGGATTCTGTTTTAAAGGTATAATACCTCATTTTCCTGCATTGAAGTGTACTTAGTTTCTGGATTACAATTTTGAAATATTTTACATTTTTATTATTATAATATAATAAAATAAATAACTACAAAGTTTTTGAAGGTTTTTAAGTATCAAAATATCAATTTTGTCTTTTCTTATTTGATATTTCATGTTGAAATTGGTATTATACTATTATAGAGTCGACAATTTTTTAATGATTTATCATATAACTAACCTAACCTAACTCTGACGGTTCTTCATAAATAATAACCAATGCCGATCCTGTTATTTCCCCACTATGATATAATTCATATTATACACACTTGTATCAGTGCTATTTTTTTCATCATTATAATAATTAATTAATTTCAAAAATATTAAATTATTATTACTTTCTTACGGACATGTTTTAGGGCCAACATCCTGATGAGTTAAGCATCGTTGAAAATGAGCAGCTCGAAGTGTTTAGCGTAGACAGTGATAATTACGGTTGGTCAAAAGCCAGAAATTACAAAGGTGAAGTAGGGTATGTACCATCTAATTATCTGGATATCGAACAAGAAACGTGTGATCCAGAAACACACGATACTCCTACCACATACCAACTTAGATCACAGATTAGCTTTTCCTCGGTGGACTATATGGTAAACGACGAAGCGGCAAATCAATTACAGCACTGTCAGTCTGACGAAGACGTTGAAGCTGAAGAACAATCATCAGAAAAAAGCATCACTACAGTGTGGGAAAAGAAAGACGGAGGTAACGTTATTATGGTATCTATATATAGTCAGTGCTCGAATTTGGAAAAATTAAGTAGAGGAGCTCAATTTAACGATTTAAAAACTGCGTTCCAATGGCGCAATTATTCAACACAGACCATACAAAAAATAGTAGGGGAGCTCCGTCCCCCTGCGCACCCCCCCAATTCGAGCACTGTATATAGTATATACACATACTAAAATGTGTTTTTGATGTTTATAAATTTAAAACGTGATGATGCCCCAATCAATCGATCATATTACACGTGTTTATCTGAAAATCAATTTTTTTTTACTCTTTCAGGCATCATAGAGGTACCGTCATATTGTATAGCCCTCTTCGATTATGACGGAAATGATCCCGAAGAACTGGCTATGAAAGAAGGCCAAATTATTAAAGTGGTCGACAAGACTACACACGTAGACGATGGGTGGTGGGTAGGCGAGTTGGGTAGCATGATGGGACATTTTCCGTCATGCTTAGTGAAAGAATGTTACGAGAACGGTGACCTAGTACCCACACCAACATCTGAAAATGGAGACAGTGATTTTTCGAACGAAGATCATCCTGAGTTTGTAACAAGTGGTCCACCACCGCCACCACCACCAATATGTACACCACCCGAATTACCACCAACACATTTGTTCGCGACTCAAGTGATTGTCACCCAACCTACTCCAATCGGTGATCATGGACCCCCTGGAAGTTTTGCTCCAGAAGGTGAGTGTGAAAGATTTATAATACGTCAATTCGAGATAATTTAAAAAGAAATATAAACTAAAGGTGAGATTTTTGTTAAAAAATAGGTAGGTAGTTGGATAATATATAATATGCAAATATAATGACATCAAGGTGCATTGTATATTTGTATAATGAAAATAATGAATAAATATACCAAGATGGTAATACTAAAAAGGACGGAAAAAGTAATTTCAAAACGATGAAGATTGAATTTAAAATATAATGAATATTTACATATTATTTTGTGGTAGTTCCGTGGTTGTGGTAATGATATTGTTAAAATAGTTTTTAAATGGTTCAAAAACTGTTCGAATAATAGGAAAATAGGAATATAATTAAATCATATTTTTAAAAATAAAAAAAGTACAAATATATAATAAACGTGGTACTTAAACTAATTCTATATAAACATTTTAAATACAGTTATATTACCGAATTAATAAAAAATATATATATATATTTTAATATTCATACATATTTAGGTAGGTACATTATATATGGTACTGTAAACTATAACGTGTTTTTAAACATTTTACCAAGTTTTGGAATAAACAATCAAATTTTTAACTGGTTTTTGAGTTATTTAAAATACAGAAATCAAATGTGTTAAATAACGTTCTAAGAAATGAACTTGGTACTAAATGTTGTGTTCCCCAAGGAATATCCAAAACGTAATAGAACATGTAATATTTCAGTAAATTACACTAATACAAATACTGGCCAAGGATTCATTGACTATTTATGACCTACTTACGCCATTTAATATAAAAAAGGTGGGTAAGTGTATGTCGCTCTGCTGTACAGTAGGTTACAAGTGGGTCATTGTGTAATGGATAGTATTCAATTTGAATTCAATGATATAATATCACTGGATAAGAAAAACGATTCTGAGTGGAGATGGTTTGTCAGTCTAGGTATTAGACATACCTATTATAGGTATACTTATCTATAGTATTAAAAAAAAATTGACCTATAATAGGTATTAATAATAAATTCCAAATTAATCATATCACAATATCAATCAGGTAACGCGTTATACATCAACAACAAACCGTGGTACTATCATAGATATATAATAGTATACTTTAGAAGTTTCAAGTACCCACAAATAATATTATACAATCATTACAATCACAACAAAATAACTAAAATAGTTATTCCAGGTTTTTTAATATGTAATTTCGTCTAAGTTGGAAATTAAAATGACTATAAAAATAAACTGTGCTTATGTATTTCTTAGAATTTTTGGCAACATGATTAAATATTTACGTGGAATCTTGTTTTAAATTTTCAAGCCTTAGATACAAAAGTTGAACATTTTATAAATTTTTAACTACAAAATAATTATTCAATTTTAAATTTGATAAATTTTGTTAACATTTTAACTTCAAATGCTTATAAAAAAAAAATTGTGCCTATGTATTTTTAATATTTTTCAACTGCTATTGTAACAATGTATCAGCAGGAGCTTTGTATTAATTTTTTACACTTTTTGGCCCAATAGATAAAACTTAATTGATATTTATAGAAAAACAGATTTTGCGTAAAAATTCCCGTTTTTCCTTAATTCTTCTTTTGTTTTTCACGGCGCTTTTGAAAACTATGGGAAAAATTTTACTTTTGACCCCCCAAAGTACCAATTAGATTCACTTTCCTATCAGAAAAGGTACTGTTGAAGAAAATCCAAGCACTTTTACTGTCCTAAAAGGTGATGACAGACACAAAAAAAAATTTTAAATTTAAAAAAAATTTAAAAAAAACACACATCATTGTAAAATCAATACATTCATCGTTTCACTCAGAATCTAAAATATATAAGATCTAACCATAAAACTAAAAACAAAATAACTATTTTTAATTACCTTCTGCAGGAACTATAATTTCAGCTGTGAAAAAATATTATATCTTCACATATTTTATTATTAATTTATCAACTTATATTTTAGTTTTAATTAATTTATAAATGTTTTTGTGTTATAATTCCCTTTTCTCTTTACACTGTGTCAGTGTGTCACTGTATGTAGGCATGTGTATAGTGGATGATTTGTGGTATGTAACTCTCTACTTCCAACATAAGCTTTGCTTAAAAGAAGTATTTAAGTAAATATATTATTGAACTTGTTTAGTCAATAAAAAAAATATATATATTTATTATATTATTGACTCGAGTTATATATTTTGGTTTTTGATTATAGTGCCACCCAAATCGAATGAATTTTCTATGGTGATAACTCAAAATCAACAAGAACAGTATGAAACTCAGTTTACGGAGGAGCCTTCTGATACAGTATCGATAAACGGTGAGTGTTTATATTTAATAAACATATAAAAATATTGTTTGAATAACTATTTATAAATTATTTTTTATGTAATGTACAGTGCCCGGTGTACCACAACTATTTATAGAAAATGAGGTAATATTAATAATACAAATTCAGTAGTTTGTTAACACAATATATAGTAAACAAAATAGGTAGGTGTATAATACCCATTCTTCTTTTAGATTCTGAGTGGAACGACGAATGTATTGATTTTAAAATGATGTGTGTTTTTTTTTTATTTTTTATTTTTTTTTTTGTTTGTGTACACGATAAGTAGTCGAAATAATGCTTCGATTTTTAACTTCAGTATCTTGTTCGATTGGAAAGTTAATATCGTTGGTGCATTGGGGAGGTCAAAATTTAAAATTCCCAGTAATTTTCAAAACACAGTTTTTTTTTTTATAAGCATTTAAAGTTCAAAAATTTGACAAAATATGGAAAAATCACGAAAATTAGCAAATTATTTTGAGTTGAGAATTCGTAACAATTTTTCTTTTTAAATCTAAGATTTTAAAATATAATACAAGATTCCTTATAAGATTATATCTACCTTTATCGAACAAAAATATCTATAAGAAAGTCAAATTACATTTTTATGATCGTTTGAAATTCAAATT
>NC_042495.1:76043985-76051669 GCF_005508785.2 Acyrthosiphon pisum | reverse complement strand
ACGGACATAGTAAGTATTCAGTTTTTTTTAGTTTTTTTTTTTCTATAAATATCAATCAAGTTTTATCTATTGGGCCAAAAAGTTTAAAAAATTAATACAAGGCTCGTGATACGTTGTTAAAATATCAGTTGAAAAATATTAAAAAATACTTAGCACAATTTTTTTTTATAAGCATTTAAAGATCGAATTTTGACAAAATTTATCAAATTTTAATTTGAATAATTATTTTGTAGTTAAAAATTTATAAAATGTTCAACTTTTGTATCTAAGAATTGAAAATTTAAAATAAGATTCCACGTAAGTAATTAATTCTGTTACCAAAAAATCTAAAAAATACATTTACACAGTTTATTTTTATAGTCATTTTAAGTACAAATTTGGACGAAATTACATATTAAAAACCTAGAATAACTATTTTAGTTATTTTGTTGTGATTGTATAATATTATTCTTGGGTATACTTGAAACTTCTAAAGTATACTATTATATATCTATGATAGTATCACGGTTTGTTGTTGATGTATAACGCGTTATAAGTACCTTATAGATATTATGATATGATTAATTTGGAATTTATTATAGGTAAATTTTTTTTAAATACTATAGACTATAATATAATATTATGTATTTATGTCTTATACCTAGACTGACATACCGTCTCCGCTCAGAATCGTTTTTCTTATACAATGATATTATATCATTGAATTCAAATTTAATACCATCCATTATACAGTGACCCACTTGTAACCTACTGTACAGCAGAGCGAAATCCACTTACCCACCTTTTTTATGTTTATGGTGAAAAAATTGTTCAATTACATTTTAAAATTATCCATAAATGTTTGTTGTTCATACGACTTTCTATACTTAGCAGTTAGCACACCGTCAAAGCGTATGCAGTACTCTAAGTCACGATTTAATCTCCTCTAATGTCGAAAAGATGAAAGTTAGTGTACACCTACTAAAGTTTAAAAGTTTTGATATTTTAGACAATTTAAAAACTTCTTTAAATTAATTTATTTATCTCCTAAAACTTGCAAATTATCAAGTCAATGCCATCGCATGTCAGCCCTTATGTCTCCAAGTGGCGTATGTAAGATTTCACAGGTAGGGTCGACTAAGGTTTTTCAGCTCCCGTCCATCAATCGAAAAACATGACTAAATATACCTACCTATTGTATTTGACATTTTGTTATATAAACAATTAATATTTAAAATCTTAACAGTTATTATGGATAGTCGACTATAATATATTATAGTTTTCGACCTTTCCGATAATATTAATGTGTTGGAAAAACCGATGCCCAAAATGTAAACAGCTGTTCGTTACACAACTACTTACAGCCACCCCAGATGCTGGAAAACTCACCACTAGGGAAAATGGGTGTCAATATTGTTACAATACGTACTTAATTGTTTCTGTTATATTATTTTATATAGGACGACTGTTCAGGACCTCCTGACGCTCCCCCTCCACCGGCACCTGCGCCCGCGTCCGACGGGCTGGGCGTCGCTCAAATCGTCATCACTGCTGCCACGCCAATGATGGAAGAACCGGAAAAGCCGTTCGGCCAAGAGTCGGCTACGGTTGAGGCCGAAGCTGAACCACCCAGTGCGGAGGTCCAATCGGATTCGAAATCGGAAGAAGAGCACCGTATGAGTGTGGATAGTGATTACTTTCCGGCCACAATACCGGAAGAATCTGAAGACGATCTGAAGTTGCTTGAGACCGATCATCATGCCGACACGGGTTTGCCGTCGGAGCTCGAACCCGGACAACTGGCCAAACTTCACGATCTTAAAGAGTCAAACGCTTAGATACATTTTTTCATCGTCTTATTATTTATTTTTCAAGGTCAACTATATATATTATTTTTAAGGCTCTACCTATTATATATTAAGACTAAGTATTCTTGTTTATGACGTTATCGATCGGTAGGTCTTCAAACCTATAACACTATTGCTATATAATATTATAAACTAAATGCTTACGTTATGATATATGCAACACATAAAACGATACCTATGTGATTGTATGTTATAGTGTTATATACGTTTCTATTTTAGTAGTAAAATGTTAACTGTCAATAATATTACATTTCCTTAAAACACGTATCTTATTAAAAGTATTTATATTAATTCTGAAGCACCTTTAGAGACAAAATTAAAGGTTAATTTGTTCTTCGTATTATTCTTCTTGTTAATAGTATTATTTTCGATAGGGTAGAAAATAATTATTATGAATCTTATAATTTTTATAAATGGCAAACGTACCTATTATATTATTATGTGACATCTAAATATTAATAAAAATGTATTTTCTATTCTCAGTTTACGTGTAACTACCAATATTGATTCACCCCAAAGAATAAAGATATTTTGATGAGTTGGTATTTCAAGAATATATTATTGTAAATCCACTTTGGTCTTTAGTATACACCTACTATTGTCATTCTTAAATTACTGTGAAATTTAATTTTTTTATTTACTGGGTAATTTACCAAGCATTTTTTTCTCTAATAATGAATTTATTCAAATTCTGACTTTTAGAATATTTAAATATACTCAAAGACCATATTTCAAATTCTTGAATTTTTTTAAACTACTTGAGGAGTGTCCTGTGGTGTTACAAACTTCTTTTTTTCAAATGAGAACCCCTTTTTTTCTGTAAATTAATTAGTAGATAATTTTTTTGAAAATGTTGTATACCACATAATATGAATGAGTAGTTTCTTAATTATTAAAATGTCTGTATTAAAGATGATAGTCCTTAAAAATGGTTTTACATTAATATAAAATAGACGTAAAATTAGATTTAGTATTTATTAATATTGATAGATTAATATTAATGACTACAATTTTCAAATCACCATAGTCCCTATGGCTCATATCTTATAAACCCATTACTATGGATCTTTTATCCTTAGAACACAAAATTAAATAACTGAAAAACTACTTGTACAAATTTTGATTTTGATACGTCAACAATTTCAGAAAAATCATCTACTGTATAATTTATAGTTGTATAGGGGTGTTCTTATTTGAGAAATAGAAATCTATATCTCCACAGGACACTCCTTAAGTACTTAGTACAAAATATTTCAAGAATTTGAAAATATGGTCTTAAAGTATAATTAAAAATTTAAAAAAATCAGATTTTGAAAAACTGTATGATTCAAGAAAAAAAGGAGGTAAGCATGCTTGATGAATCACCCTTTATACAGTTATCTACAGTAATTAATTAGATAAATAATGATTAATGGTTATTGAAGACGACTACTATATATAGGTATTATAATAAAGACTATTGCAATTTTACACCGATAACAGTGATCTAACTGACGGGGAATACATTCCAAATGTATAAGTAGGTAATGATTTTTATGCTAGTCTCCTAAATAATTTTAACAAAAGTTTTCAATAAATTTTGTGAAATCTATGACCCTTCATTATTATTCTTAAAGGTTAAAACGAAAATTCAACAAGCCTGCAGTTTTGATTTAGAAAATCAATTGTATATTATATACAAATTGAAAGTTCTAGTTACCTATGTTTAGAACCATTTCGCAGATCTGTTCAAGAGTAATTTTTTGAAATATTTCCTTACATTTAAAAATAAAATATTGTTTCAAGTCAATTTTAATTCACAGGTCTGGTCATTACCAGAGTGGCCTATAGACACGTAAACACGTCTTTGACGTCCCCATTATTTGAAATCTTATATATATTATTATGTATAAAGACTGTCATTTTACATTTTCTACAGTAGGTACCTTCGCGCTCTACCTATACCTGTTTTTTCTGTGTAATATATTATATAACTTGCCTGTTATTGTTACGCTTTTGAAATTAATTTCAAAATCAAACGAACAACTAAAGCACAGGATTTATTGATGTAATATGATAATTATGTGTTAACGAGTATCCATTATTATGCAATGTGAGTATAATAAATGTGTTTTAATTACTTATACCACTAAAACACCGAATTATTGTTTATTCATTTAAAAAATGCCAATTTTTAAACGACGTTACGACAAAATTTATTAGGTATATTATTATGTTTTGAATATTTTACTATTGTATTTACTCGATTACCATATTACTTTAATGATTGTTAAACATTGAACTCGGAAAATTAATTTGATTTATACTAATGCCATTTTACAAATCATGTTAATATCGAAATAGCAGAGATTCAGATTCAGGTTCTCACAGTTTAAAAACAAAACATCTCCGTGACATTCGCTAAACACTATCTAATCGTTGATATCATATTGTATCACCAGCGTTCGGTGGTAGGTATGCAATATGAATCACGTTTACCTAATTATTGATGAATATTTACTATAATATTATTGTTCCGAAAAAATATATTTTAGATGGGTGGAATGTTTGGGCTTATGTTTTTTTTATCAAATTTATTGCTCAAAACGGATAGCGAAATAGCTGGGCATCGTATTTATAATATTATAATATATTCGAATAAATAATAATATTATTAGTTATTGTTGTTAAATAATGAAAAGTTTGTAATATTATGTTATTATTATTTGTTTTTCTTCTAAGTCGAACTTATTGTTTTACCGACGACGATATATATTTTGTCCTATATAATTTCGGTGAAAGCGAAAATGATCTGCGTGTGTGACTAAAATAGCTACCATAGATAATTTTATTATTAATTGTCGAAGGAGTGCCTTTTCGTGTATGTTTATGACATATTATAATAATATTAGAGTCGTTAAAATGTTAAATGGATACAAACAAAACTTAAATGTAGGTTTTAAAATTAAAATAATTGGCATAAATAAGAGGATATATATCGTAATAATATTTGGTATCCTAATTATTACCATAGATTAAATAGCAATGTGTTATTTAATCTATGTTACTATCTACTAACCAACAAATAAATATTTCGTAGCAATATTTATACATTATAACGACGTCTCCTTTTATATAGATCGTTTAAACACTTTTAAAACTCCCCAAAATTAACTCGTAATTGCAATGTGTTAATCAATGTAAGCCGTTTAATGTTTTTTTTCATACCTGTATTGTATTGTATTTGTTTAGTTTTATGTATTATTAAAAAACGAAAACGAAAACGGTGTTGTTAATTTTTACATAGGTAATAACTTCCTATAATATAATATAATTAATATGCTAATGTAAAAATCGTTTATACCACGGAAAAAGTAGGTACCTATATAATCGATTAAAATATTAAACCAAATATTTTATAGTTTTATAACTAGTAGTTTATAGTTAGTAGGTACTTTGCATAAAAAGGAACAGCCATAAGCATTTTGTCACAAATAATTGTAGCTATATAACATCAATTGAACTAGTTCAATAGCTATTCCATGAGACAATACTCAGTCCACCGACCAATGTTCGTCTGAGAACAACAAAAGAAAAGGAACCGATTTGTCACAAGTCAGAAATGTTTGGCCGTGTGTGACGTCTACTCGTTATAGTGATTACAATCCCGGCCCTATTTTACGATCCCGGCATTTCGGGATATTTAGCTATCAATCCCAAGATCCCGGGATTATTCCGAAATTTGGAAAAAAATATTTAAAAGCATTATGCACATTTTTGTTTTATTTAATTAATTTAATTATTATAGTTTTTATTATTATTATACATTAGGATTAAATGTTCTAATGACTACTGATTTTGAAAATATGAACGCAGGAATAGCAGAGCGTCTAATGTTCCATCTATACCAGTCTGCTTCTCAGCTTATTTCCAATATAGGCTGCTGCTGAAAATGCACGTTCTGACTCGATACTAGTAGGAGGAATAGACATTAAATACTTAAATGCTAGCTCTAAATGATGCCCGCGAATTCCTCCATTTTCAAACAGATTCATTTCTTTTTTGATTATTTTAATCAAATCAGTTTATTTTTGTGTTTGAGGATAAATTATTGTTCTTTTACTTTTTCCTATTTCAAGCTCCTACTTTTCTTGTAATGTCAATTGAGTGAGTGTAATAGATTCACTTATTGTTTGTTCAAAACAATGTTGTTCTTCATCATTAGGACTAATAGGATTATGTATCCTTTCAATTAATTTTATTATTTGTATTCTAATAAAATAATTTTTAGGGATTGAAAATAAATCTTTCAAATATGAAATTTGATCATAGTTATTATGAGGATTCTGTAAATAATTCAATACGCCAGATAACTCTGGACGTCATCGTTTTTTTATACGATCACTCAAGCATGTTAACATTTTATTCGCAAGTATTGAATTTTTTTATGACAATTCCTTGAAAAGAAATTTAAAAGCAGCATTAGTAGTGCACAAATTGGAATCACGACGACCAATTGCTTCCACTGTCAATTTAATGGGGGCGAGTATATCTGTTATCTCAGTAATTAAGTTATAATCAGAATCGTCTAAACTGACTGGGTGGCTTAGATCTATGAGCGATTTTTGAATGCTGGTTTTAAAAAGAGTAAAACGTTCTAACATGGTTCTACGAGTCGTATATTGTTAAGGACGATTGGAGAGAAAATTGGAGTCCATCGTCGCTCAATCAACCAGTGATGCGAGAAAACTGATTATTTTCTCGTAGACAGTAGCATACCTCGAGCTCAACCAATGAGGGGGGGAGGTGCTATTTAAATACTATACCATTTTATTACCTATATAGGCTATAACCGTAATTAAAATTTAAAACATTACCAATACAAAATTCCAAGGAGGGGGAGCATCCACCCATGACCTAATTAAAGATAATTAATTAAATAATAATAATACATATTATATTAATAATTATTAAATCTATGGCGAGGAAAATTATGATTTGATCACGTACATTTTGATAAAAATGTAGAAATGCAGAATGATGCAGCATCCCATGCGTTCCCCTTAAAAATAAAAGTAGGGGTACGCTAAAATTTTTGAAAAATTAGTTGGGGTACTCCGTCCCCCTGCGCCCCCCCCAAGTCGAGAACTGGCTATAGCAATTAAGAGTTTTTACCAAATCAATCAAATTTGACATTAGGTTCTAGTATTGTTAGTAAAACGTTACCTGTTATAATATAACTTCATTAATTATTATATTTGTTGTTAGTTCGGCTATTAAATATGGTAAAATTAAGCCAAATTTTAGCTACACCCATATTTTTACTTGTAACTTAAGAAATAAAATTCCAAATAAATATTGTTAACTTTGCAAGTATAGCAACTCAGGGTTACTATGCACTTTTTATTTTAAAATCTCATGGCATAGTACCTAGATATTTGTTTTAACTAAAAGTAATTAAATTAGGTACACTTAAGTCTTCTGCAGTTATATAAATAAAACCACTTATATTAATACTTTATTACCTAATATTTAAGTGATATGTATTTTCATTTTATATTTTAATATATTTGCGTCATAGGCGTGCCCAGACTTTTTTCGCAGGGTATGCCGGTATTTATAAACATATTTAGCTCAATACAAAAAATAACTCCCCAAAAACTCTTAATACGTACAAATAATTTGCCATATAATGCGAAAAGAAATTAGCATGCATTTTATTTAGCTAATTTATTGGTTTTAGATATTTTAATTTGAAAAGTATGTAAGTACCAGTGGCGAATTCTTTAGGGATGCTCAGTATGCACCGCATGCTTAACAATAAAAACGTAATTAATAAAAATACAAAAATAATTTTG
>NC_042495.1:76042367-76043280 GCF_005508785.2 Acyrthosiphon pisum | reverse complement strand
ATGAAATCAAATTAATATTTGACTCCCAATATTTATTATAAGAAAATAATATAAAAAAATATTCAAAATATTTAAATTATTGAAACTAAGATACGGTAGGTTCATGATTCTAATTTATAATCAAAACATTTACAACTAAAAACTGGTTATAATAACCTTGCAGGGGATGCCATGGCATACCCGGCATCCCCCCTGCACACGCCTATGATTTGCGTTAAGATGAAACCTATAATTGGTGGTGACAAAAATAAAAAAGGTGGGTAAGTGGATGTCGCTCTGCTGTACAGTAGGTTAGAAGTGGGTCACTGTATAATGATCAGTATTAAATTTGAATTCAATGATATAATATCACTGTATAAGAAAAACGATTCTGAGCGGAGACGGTATATCAGTCTATGTATTAGACATATAATATATACTTATCTATGGTATTAAAAAAAAATTGACCTATAATAGGTACCTATAATAAATTCCAAATTAATCATATCATAATATCTATTAGGTACTTATAAGTTATAACGCGTTATACATCAACAAAAAACCGTGGTAAAATCATAGATACAGTGGCGTACCCAGGATTTTCGAATGGGGGGGGCTAAACAAAGTAAATCAAAATTTAACATCATCTTAACAAACAATTTTCAATAAAGTCTTATAGCAGTTAATTGTAATATTTCATTATTATATACTTTTTATAACACATACATAATATATTAGTGATATATTTAATTAGTAGGAAGTAGGGACTGATTTATTATAAAAAATATGTTATACGATTATTGCTTATAATAGGTCGTTGTTACTTAAGATAATACGCTCAACGTTGAATTCACACTGTTTTTAAGGAATATAATGGTTGGTACTTTGTATTTTATAATATAAAATGTATTCCATAACCCGGCCAATGGGGGGG
>NC_042495.1:76033307-76042317 GCF_005508785.2 Acyrthosiphon pisum | reverse complement strand
TTTGACTAAATACGTAAAAATTACGGCAATGTTCAAATTATCTTAGACAGAAATTCATAAAAGTTTTTCTTTTTAATTCTAAGATTTGGAAATTTAATACAAGGCTCCTAACATATTTTTACAATAGCAGTTGCAAAATAAAAGGAATACATTGTCACAATTTTTATTTATAAGCATTTAAAGTTCAAATTTATACGAAATATGTCAAAATTGCGAAAATTTGCAAGTAATTTAGTGGTTGAAAAATCGTAAAAATTTTTTCTTTTATAACTAAGTTTTAAAATTTGGTACAAGGTTCTCCATAAGTTTTTCTTTAAAAATAATATATCCTAGACTGACAAATCATCTCCGTTGATATAATATCATTGGATTCAAATTTAATTCCATCCATTACAGTAACCCACTTGTAACCTACTGTACAGCAGAGCGACATCCACGACTTACCCGCCTTTTTTTCTTTAAGTTTTCGGAGGCTATTTTTGAACCAGAAAATATAAAGGAACATGTCGAGCGGGCTCAGAAAACAATCCCCAAAATGTGTACCTAAGTTTTATTTGATATTATATAGAAAAACGCTGTTTCAAGCCGTCGTGTGTGTGTTACGCGTTCGTCGACGAATTAGATAAATAAAAATTATTTACTTAAATATTTATTTTATTTCAGTACGACAATATCATTGCTATTGTCAGCGTTACTTTGATATTGGTTGTCGCCGTGTTCGGCACTTCGGCTGTATACGGATTAGGACTGTTGATGAGTGCAGAGCATGCAGAGTGCATGTTGTGCTCAGTACTCGCGATGACAGTGTTCATCCATCACCCACGTTGTAAGAAGTCCCGCAGTCCAACATGCATTAGAAAAGTTTTTTCCAGGAGCCACCAGCACGGTCGACGGTGAAATGGTGTCTCATTTCGCGTCCGTTTTATCGGGTTTCGCGAGACGAGCGACCTCGACGCTCGCCGTAGCAATTTGGTTTGCCGCGCGGTCGATCGGAACCGGCATGTTTTCTATGGTGGAGTTGCTGGGTCCCTTTTGCCGACCGGAAAAGTAGACGTCGCTGAAGTCTGCCAACGAAGGTTCGATTGTCCACGTCGTAGACAACACTGCAGACGCCGCTCCTATGCCAAACAGTGTGGACAGTGGCGTAGCCAGGGGGGGTTGGGTGTTAGAACCCCCCATTAACATTTTTCCTCCTGATAAATATATTTTTTATAGGGTTTGGGACTACTTGCAATTTATAAATATTTGTCTTATGAGATGGCAAAATTAGATACAAAGTTTAAATCTGCATATTTGTGTACTTTTTAACTTAAATGTACATACACTTGTCGGGAAAAATTATATTTGGATAATATTGAAAAATATCTTAAAAAATAGTATGTTTGGTTAGGTACAATAGGCGATAATTTTGAGATTTGGGGAGGCCGAAGCCTAATACCATACTATTATGAAATTGAATAAGCTTAAAAAAATTAAGTAAATGTTTGGGAGGGGTGGAAGGCTGTTTAAGTTGTTGGTGGAGCTTGGCTACAATTGGCCCTATGTTCACATATGTAAGATTCCATAAGTCTCTTTGTGACAAAACTGTGTTTAAACTATAATTGACATCTAGATTGCAGATTGTACGAATGAATGAACATCAGCACGTGTTCGTTTATCACGGTGTTCGCATATCACGTTATTCGTTATTACTTATTAATTAAGTTATTTATCAGGTTTATATACCTACTTGTTTTTTAGTTTTTTATTACCAAAATTGCAATATATTTTATAGTTTTTCAAAAATAATATAAAAATGTTGCTACATAGTATATATATTTAAGTATATTTTGAGAATATTAACTGCATATTTCGATTATTTTTAGTGCAACAAGTCAAGTTCTGAACCCTTAATTTATTAATATACGAAAACTGTAAAAACTTGGTTTTAATCTATACTTAAAACACCCCCCATTTCATAATCCTGACTACGTCACTAAGTGTGGATAAGCCATCCACGGCGAAATACTATACGCTACGGCAGCCGTTGCTCCGCTGTCGGACAGTGCAGAAAATCCGTCCGCGGCGAGAGCATACTGCATTACTGCATGATCCGCGTACGCATTTGCCTATAGGTATAATGATTAAAAAGCAGAAATCGAATAATGTTTTTTTTTTTTATTTCAGATAGACCAAGCACCTTCATATATTGATAGAAGCGATTTACCTTGTTTTTAAGTATGAAGAAGGTATGTAAAAAAAAACATTTATATAATAAAATATATGTATCATATTATGTTAAAAATAAAAATGCTATATTAAATTATAATCGTATGTTTGGTTTCGTTGCATAGACAGTTTTTACTCGGTTTGTCCGGAAGTACTCGGTGCGTATATGGCAGAGAAGTCTGGCCACGTGAAAGTGGCCGAGGACCCTTTTTGCGGCGTGGGCGGCAACGTAATTCAGCTTACCAGACGGTTCGACGACGGTATTGTAATATTTTTTGCATTCAAAATATATAAAACCATTTTCGTGTAAGAATAAAATGTGAACGTATTTTTCTACTTAATTTTAATTACCGAAATGTAATAATTGTCTATAATTTACCTATATATTATATTATATTATACTAATATATTAAGTAGTAAGTGCCTAATATCTACAGCTTCTAATAATTGTAATATTTTCTGTTTGTAATAGTCATTTTGTAGATAATGATAATAATTATATTACATTAAATCTAATCGTAAGCTTGTATTTTCGGACACACCCTGTAGAGTAAATATGAGCGTCAGTTTTGGTGCTATACACTATACTATTATATAGGCGCAAATAGTGTTTGTGATTTGGGGGGGCTAAAGCCTTACTTTGATAATATTGAATAAGCTTAAAACAAAATGTAGAAAATGTTTGGGAGGGCAAGTATTAACATTAATTTTAAAATTACGTTTATAGGTACAACAAATTATTATATATTAGTCGTTACGGATCGACTTGATCAAATTAGGCAGATTAAATATTGAAATATATGGGCAATTAATTTTTTATATTTTCTATTATTTTAATATTTTCATAATATTCATACCAATAAATTATAAAAAGAAGTTTAATAAAAGTTACATTACCGTTTTATAAGCGTTTGAAATTTTGATGACAGTTGATATTATATATAACCTTATTTTTTTCTTTTTCTTTTTGTCTAGTTGATCCTAATTGAATAATATAGATACGTTGTTATGACAGTATAATATGTATTTAGTTTTGTACCGTAATTATTTACATTATAAACGTTACCGTGTGAGAATTCAATATTGTATTTATTACCTACCTCTAAATAACGAAGAATATTATTCTACTTCTCAATTAATCGCATTATAAACGGTTATAATAAGACATGTCGATAATTGCAGAAGAGAACAGTAACAATATGCCTGCAGAAGCCGAAATATCCTCGCCATCCGCTGAGCAACTGACGATGCAAAAAGTATTCGCCGACCTTAGAAACTGGTCGGCAGACTTCGAGAAGTTGAACTGTAGCGGTGATTTCGTCGGGCTGAAGGCAAAGAGGCGATCTACATCTATGCCTAACATATCGTCGACACGTCTCGTTGACGTGATATTGGCGCAGGACGGTATATTTTGTCGCGGTCAGTCGCCGCAAGTCGAGGCGGTTCCGAACGACGAACAAAGTATAATTCAGCATGCGGATCATCTGATATTGGCGCAGGGCGGTGACTGTCGCGATGAGTTGCCGCAAGTCGAGGTGGTCCCGGATGACGAACAAAGTATTCAAAATACGGTTCAACCAGATCATCCTAGAACGCCAACGGAGGAACAAAGCACAGGCGAATTATCGAAGAAACGCAAACGTCCATCAATGTGGAAACGAACAAAGCGTTTCTTCGTCTACTTGTTCACTTGCGGCTAACTTCAACTTCAGCTGAACAAGCGGACGAAGAAACACTTTGTCCCTTCCCACAAATATGGGCGATTGTGTTTATCCGCTGATTTGCGAGCTCTGTATTCCTCCATGGCTGTTCTAGCACAGATTATATGATTTTCATATAATATTATAATCTGTGATTCTTGTATATGATATTGTTGCACCGTATTGTGAATTTTTTCTATGTTTCAGTGTTTTTGTGTATAACTATTCTACCGAAATTTTATAATAATAGTTATATAGAAAAAAGCACTCTGTATCATAACTAATAACTATGTATTTGTTTTGTATTATCACTATTTTTCACTCTGTATCATAACTAATAACTATGTATTTATTGTGTATCATCACTATTTTTCACTCTGTATCATAACTAATAACTATGTATTTATTGTGTATCATCACTATTTTTCACTCTGTATCATAACTAATAACTATGTATTTATTGTGTATCATCACTATTTTTCACTCTGTATCATAACTAATAACTATGTATTTGTTTTGTATTATTTGTATTTTTCACTCTGTATCATAACTAATAACTATGTATTTATTGTGTATCATCACTATTTTTCACTCTGTATCATAACTAATAACTATGTACCTATTTATTGTGTATCATCACTAATTTGCACTCTGTATCATAACTAATAACTATGTATTTGTTTTGTAATATCACTATTTTGCACTCTGTATCATAACTAATAACTACCTATGTATTTATTTTGTATCATCACTATTTTTCACTCTGTATCATAACTAATAACTATGTATTTATTGTGTATCATCACTAATTTGCACTCTGTATCATAACTAATAACTATGTATTTGTTTTGTATTATTTGTATTTTTCACTCTGTATCATAACTAATAACTATGTATTTATTGTGTATCATCACTAATTTGCACTCTGTATCATAACTAATAACTATGTACCTATTTGTTTTGTAATATCACTATTTTTCACTCTGTATCATAACTAATAACTATGTATTTGTTTTGTAATATCACTATTTTGCACTCTGTATCATAACTAATAACTACCTATGTATTTATTTTGTATCATCACTAATTTGCACTCTGTATCATAACTAATAACTATGTATTTGTTTTGTATTATCACTATTTTTCACTCTGTATCATAACTAATAACTACCTATGTATTTGTTTTGTATCATTATACTATTTTGCACTCTGTATCATAACTAATAACTATGTATTTGTTTTGTATTCACATCATAATAAATTATTAATTACATGAACCATTATATAATTTATTACTAGCTGAACAACCCTGTGTTGCCCGGGAAAAAAATTGTGATTAATTAACTCCTTTTGAGTGTAATTCGCTGTGCATAGGTATAGAATCAAAATCATATAATGTTTTAATTTTTAGCCATCCCGCGTGGCGTTGCCCGTGAGTTTCGCTTATGGTTATGGGAACAGTAAATTATCAGGTAGGCAATCCACCTGCGGTAGATTGCGGTCTGCGGACACAGCGAGGTGAGAGAATAGATTTTCGTTCAGTTGTACTTGTATTATCGTCTCTTACAAAGTCCTATCTCGTGCAGTTAAAAGTTAATAAACCTCCCGTAGATAGTGTCAGCGTTTCACGTAGGTGTACCTACTTGCATTATATTATTATTATAGTATATTTTTCCATACCACCTACATGTTAGAAAATTTACGGTAAAATATTGTTTAGTGTATAGTGCGTTAATACGATATAACTTACCTATATCTATTAAAATTTCTTGTATATTATATTTTTAAATATATTTGCATTAAATTCAGCTCATAAATGGCGATGAAGATGACATATTCCTGGAGAATAATATATACATGTTTAATAATTCAGTAAAATCAATTTAGTAATAAAAAATCATGTTTTTATGACATTTTGTATTTATGTTAGTACCTACTTGGTATAATATTTATTATATAAAAATATTAAATATACTCAAAAAATTACTTAAACACTGCAGAAATGTGTGTCTTTTCCTTTATATATTATGTTTTTTTGAATAACCCAATACGATGGTCGTTTCGTGAGAAACGTTACTACATACCTAATCTATTTTTATAATTTTGAAAAAATATTTTATTCAATTTTAGTTAAAAAGAAATAATTGTCACAATAGAATTATAGAAATGAATACATATCTATAAAATTATTAATTATAATATTAATAATTAATATAATTAATAATTTTATATTTGTAAATTTCATATATTATATGAAAATTGAAAATCGAATCTTTATTACGAATACTTATCGTTTACACAGACAAAAAAATATAATTAGAAAAATTAAACAACACACATTATTGTAAAATCAATACAGTCCGATCGATCCGCTCAAAATCTAAAATCTAAAATATATCCGATACAATTAAACTTAACATATTATTTTACTTTTTGTACAATAATTGGTCAGCTCCTTTTTTGATGTCTAATCTAGTGTGTCCAATTTTACATACATACCTTATTTAATATTTTATGATCCAACAACTAACTTAATTTTGATAAGTAATTTTTTAGAGTAGTTAGAAGAGTACTACCATTAAACTATGGACAACTCACTATTATTACGGATTATGAAAGAGCTTTAATGACTGCCGTAAAAAGTATTTTTCCTGAAAGTAAACTTCGTGGTTGCTGGTCCCACTTCTGTCAAGTAATGTCATGTTAAGTCCTCATGCTTTCTGTAATAATTATAATTAGGTATAATTATTTTTTTATCTAGTCCGTTATCCGATACTGCCGAAGGAGTTTAAATAGTGTATTCCTATTATTCCAAAATAACCCTGAAGCTTACAGAGTTCTGCGTATGGTAATATTATCTTATTCTAGTTATTATGTTTAAGGCACTCAAATGTATGTACCTAATTCATACTTTCAAATTTTAATGATCATTCATTTTTAGGGTTTAGCATCGCCTCATCGTACTGCAGAAATACATCAGGAATGTCGTTTTACTATGAGTGATATATGGGTTTCATGCTATAATTGAATATTTAAACCAGTATATGACCATATTTCGGAACGCCTTCATAATTTTTTAATTGGTAACATTCAACGCTTTTGGTTCGATCAAATAGGTTCAGCAAGTTTTTGGGTAGTTTATATTTAATAAATATGGATAGGTAATCATTTTAAATTCCAAAAAATAAATTTTCATTTACATTCTACGTTTGAAGGCCAGCCATTCGAACCAACAACTATTTGGAAACGTTTCATAGAACCTTACTAAGCCAAATAGGAAGACACCCCAATATTTGGGATTATTTACGTAAACGTAATCCTAAATATCAGCGTTTGTGAATTATTTATAATTGTTTGTGTTGTATTTTACCAAGGCTGGTAAGTTACAATTTAAGTCTATTTCTCCTATTATGACTAAAAAAATGTATAATAATGGTTATAATATCTGCATATTGTGCCTATTAATATCTTTATATGTAACTGATTTTTAAAAAATAGTCAACTTGCGAAGCATTGTATTTTACTGTTATGTGAATTATAAAGTATTTAACAAACAATAATGCCCAGATATAGGTGATGGAAGATGTTCATTTAGGTAGTTGTTTTGCTTGTAGCACAATATAATAATTAGGGCTCGGATTTATATGTATTTATATAACCAAAGTATGTATTTATGCAATAAAAGTATGTACATAAATATGTGCTAAAGAATTCAAAATATGTATTATCAACAAAAAAAAAGGTGGGTAAGTGGATGTCGCTCTGCTGTACAGTAGGTTAGAAGTGGGTCACTGTATAATGGACAGTATTAAATTTGAATTCAATGATATTATAATATCACTGTATAAGAAAAAAGATTCTGAGCGGAGACGGTATATCAGTCTATGTATTAGACATATAATATATACTTATCTATGGTATTAAAAAAAAATTGACCTATAATAGGTACCTATAATAAATTCCAAATTAATCATATCATAATATCTATTAGGTACTTATAAGTTATAAAGCGTTATACATCAACAAAAAACCGTGGTAAAATCATAGATATATAATAGTATACTTTAGAAGTTTCAAGTACCCACGAATAATATTATACAATCACAACAAAATAACTAAAATAGTTATCCTAGGTTTTTAATATGTAATTTCGTCCGAATTTGTACTTAAAATGACTATAAAAATAAACTGTGTAAATGTATTTTTTAAATTTTTTGGTAACAGAATTAATTACTTATGTGGAATCTTGTTTATAATTTTTAATTCTTAGATACAAAAATTGAACATTTTATACATTTTTAACTACAAAATAATTTTTCAAATTTTAATTTGAAAAATTTTGTCAAAATTTGATATTTAAATGCTTATAAAAAAAAATTGTGCCTATGTTTTTTTAATATTTTTCAACTGATATTGTAACAATATATCAGGAGCTTTGTATTAAATTTATACACTTTTTGGCCCAACAGATAAAACTTTATTGATATTTATAGAAAAAAAATCTAAAAAAATTGAAAACTGACCATGTCTGTACACAGCTCAAAAAGAATCAAATTATTTTCAAAATTTTATGATGTATAGGAAATGCTAATATAAACATTCAGTAAAATTTTCATGTATCTGCAGTTATTCGTTTTTGAATTACAACAAAATAAGGAAATCGCTACATGAGAAATCGAGTGAATATCCAATGTTGTAAAAATTTGAATTTCAAACGATCATAAAAATTTAATTTGACTTTCTTATAGATATTTTTTGTTTGATAAAGGTAGATAATCTTATAAGGAATCTTGTATTACATTTTCATATCTTAGATTTAAAAAGAAAAATTTTTATGAATTTCTAACTCGAAATAATTTGCAAATTTTCGTGATTTTTCCATATTGTTTCTATATTCCATATTTTTCCATAACCTACTGTACAGCAGAGCGACATCCACTTACCCACCTTTTTTTTTGTTGATATTACATATTTTGAATTCTTTAGCACATATTTATGAACATACTTTTATTGCATAAATACATACTTTGGTTATATAAATACATATAAATCCGAGCCCTAATTATTATATTGTGCTACAAGCAAAACAACTACCTAAATGA
>NC_042495.1:76032162-76033207 GCF_005508785.2 Acyrthosiphon pisum | reverse complement strand
AAGATAGGCAATTACGATGAGTAGGGCCCAATGACGTCACACGTCTTTTTCAATATTGCTCATAACTTATTGAATAATGTGAGTAGAAACGTAAAACCTATACCATTATCCTTAGAATTAAACATTCTTTCAAATAAAAAAAACTTATTTTTTGTGTTGTGTGCTCCTTTAAAATAACTGTTTGGTAGTAATATTATACTATTATGTATTCAATTTGTTTTTGGAAAAAATAAGTAATCCAACCTACTAAATATTGCTTACCTATAGAAAAATAGATTACGAATAGCAATATAAAATAAATATTATGTAAAATATTAAAATATCCTTAGAACCGGTTGGCAGACGACCGTTTCAGCTTAGAATCGTTTTTCGTCTGCAATGATTTATCGTTGAATTCAAATTTAACATATTCATTACGGTTACCTATCAATAATAACGAGTTAACGCGAAACCTGCTATACAGCACGACGGCTTTCTAGATTATTTTTCCATGTATCGGTCTTGGTCTCTTAAGGTATTAATCTAAACTTGATTATAATATTGTAGTGCATCACAATAAAATGCCATAAAAATGAACATACATTGGAATGTCCAAATTGCATATTTGCATGCCATCTTTTAGAAGGGTCTGTGCGATGCATGCCACCTCTTGTATCTTCGTGTATAATTTTCCTCTAAAATAATTACTTTAGTAAAATTTAATTTATTTTTCCACTGAAGAAACGGGCTTTTGCTACATTACAATAAAATATATGAACATTGAAAAAGGTGACACTGTTAATATTAAACAAAAAGATTTTAGTTTAGGCGAATCAGATGAATGTATTTTACACTGTATTTAATAATATTATACAATTTGGAGGAGTTTTTTTGACATTTTCGGCATAGAATATTACAATTTCAATATAGGTACAATACATTATATATATAGGTAATAATTAAATGTAAAGATGTAGTTCATAATATATATATTTTTTAAATAGTATTATTAAATTAAGGCGTTCCTAGCTAGGAACTCCCTAGCCCTAGGGCTCCTTATATAAGC
>NC_042495.1:76031478-76032062 GCF_005508785.2 Acyrthosiphon pisum | reverse complement strand
GGACTGTATGGTTTAAATAAATGGTAACAACTGTATTTTTGATTTTGCCGTGATCGGCGGACTACTATTTTTAAAATTCAAAAATAAACAAAACAAAATTTAGGTAGGTACAAGTAAAGGGGTTACACGGGGACTGGCCAATCTGGGGGATTCGTCGGTGATGACGAATAAAAATAACACAACAAAAAAAAATAATAAAAGTTTTGAACAAAGACGTACGTAGACAATGCCGTTGGTGTCGCGTTGACCTCGGTGACGGTGAATTCGACGGTGATGGGTAGGACGGTGACTTCGACGGTGATGGGTAGGACGGTGACTTCGACGGTGATGGGTACGACGGTAACTTCGACGGTGATGGGTACGACGGTAACGGGTTTCGCGAGACACAACGTACAATACAAAAAATACGGGCTAAAGGAAAAAGAACAAACGACTACATTCACGTCGCGTGACACTGGCAACGGCTAGGTGCGGGCACGAACTGATCCGGTTACCGAGAGTAGCGGGAAGGCGGCATCTGCTTATCGCAGTGTTGGTGTTGCTTACGTAATTACCGAACATACCGCCCACCTTGAAGGTTCTCG
>NC_042495.1:76024144-76031428 GCF_005508785.2 Acyrthosiphon pisum | reverse complement strand
ACGGCGAGCGTCGAGGTCGCTCGTCTCGCGAAACCCGATAAAACGGACGCGAAATGAGACACCATTTCACCGTCGACCGTGCTGGTGGCTCCTGGAAAAAACTTTTCTAATGCATGTTGGACTGCGGGACTTCTTACAACGTGGGTGATGGATGAACACTGTCATCGCGAGTACTGAGCACAACATGCACTCTGCATGCTCTGCACTCATCAACAGTCCTAATCCGTATACAGCCGAAGTGCCGAACACGGCGACAACCAACATCAAAGTAACGCTGACAATAGCAATGATATTGTCGTACTGAAATAAAATAAATATTTAAGTAAATAATTTTTATTTATCTAATTCGTCGACGAACGCGTAACACACACACGACGGCTTGAAACAGCGTTTTTCTATATAATATCAAATAAAACTTAGGTACAAATTTTGGGGATTGTTTTCTGAGCCCGCTCGAAATGTTCCTTTATATTTTCTGGTTCAAAAATAGCCTCCGAAAACTTAAAGAAAAAAACAAACTAATACGACTTAAGCAAAACACAAATACAAATCTAATCTTTCTTAAACGAAAACAACAAATAATTATAGATAACAATAAAAAATAAGAGAATAGGTACTCTGTAGGGCAAAAAAAAAACGTATACATATAGTCAATGTATGTGTCACATAAGAAATGTTAAACAGAAATTTACCATGCATACGGACGTAAAATACGGACGCTAACGCCTAAAGATCATTTTCGCTCAGAATCGTTTTTTCTTATACAATGATATTATATCATTTAATTTAAATTAAAACACACATCATTTGTAAAATCATTACATTCATCGTTCCACTCAGAATCTAAAAGGATATTGTTATTTTGTTAATATATTTCTTTAATATCTTTGAATCTAGGCAGATACGTGTTAGAAATCCGGATAGACACGTTTTAAAAGAAATATAAATATGTACAATTTTTTACTTTTGTAATGGATCAATTGAATAAGTTCAATAACATTTGTTGTTAACTATAATTTCTAATTGTTGTTATAAAGTAAAATTGAAGCCTGAAGGCTGAAGGGATACTTAAAAATCTAAAACTTATATTTTAATGTGTTATATTGAACTATAACAAACGTTAAAAAGTACTAAGAAAAAATTATTTCGCACGAATTTATTATTTACATTAAAATTATTTTTAATCATAATGATATGAATTACCGTTATACCAATGTATTATAATATATATACTTACATTTCTATATTTGAAATGTTAAGCAAACGATCTTATTAGACGTTAAATTATATTATTAGAAATATCATCACAAAGTAGGTAAATAATATATGTACAAAGACCTATGATAGATAGCATAGTTCACATTAATATAATATTTACACTTAAATGATATTTAGTTATAAAATTGTTTTTAATAAAAATATAATACGGTAAGGATGATTAGGAATCTACAAAATAACATAAAACGCCACTCCAAACGCATCATCGGGTGCAGTTTTCCGGTGTCCACTCGTTTATACATTGGTCATTTGCTTACACATGCCGATTATATTCCATTTTAGGCCATACTTGGCAGTTGGCCTATAATAGCTCAAATCGTCACTAACTTTTATCAAATAAAAAGAAGTGTTCATTTATGACGAGTATATGATTTCTATTTCCTCGACATTCCTGGAGCTCTGAGGATCTTCTTCTTTCGTGCACTGCCCAGCAAATAAAAAATGTCAGAATTCGCGACAGGTAAGAAATTATATCATTAAATCATAATGTATCTCTATCGGCAAATTAATCCAATCATAATTTTCATTCACAGTTAGCAAATAGGAATACACAGTTAGGAATTAATCACAGATTCTGTCAAGTGGTTTTTGAGTTTTACTTACCTTATATACGTAGCTTATCTACAAAAATACATTCAATCATCATACCTGTTATAAGATATAGTTTCTATTTATTCAAGGCCATACGATTTGATGCATGCTTTTATCTCATTTGCCCGAGTAACCAATGGCAATCATTTATTTACAAACAAAAATATACTAGTTTCTACTAACTATTTCTATTACTATTAATATTATAATCTGTAAGTCTTACAGAGGCGTAGCCAGGGGAGGGGGCTTAGGGGGCTGAAGCCCCACCCCGAAATGTTAAAAAAATAAAAAAGTTATTTTAATGGTCTATGATAGTCGCTCAAAAACTCTTAAATTGTATATTTAAAATATTTAAAAATGTACTACCTATACAGTGGCGTGCCCAGGAATTTAAAATGGGGGGACACCATTTATTCTTAAAAATAAACAAAAGAAAGCGGATAAGTGGAAGTCGCTCTTGTTGACTCAACGAATAAAATTAATAATTAATAAAAAATGAATGACTCTAAACAGCTGTAATAACTAATTAGTGGTTTTCTGTAGGTTGGCAAAAAAAGACAATAGGGGGAGAGGGATATATAATCGTCCTCTCTGAGCACGCCACTGTATCTATAATTTTTAATACTTTTCAGCTGTGCTAGTATGTATTTAATGTGTAAAAGTGTAAAAGTTGATCATTTATTTTTTAAATGGAAACAAAATATATTAAGCTCAAAGAATTGTTTGTTTATAAATGTATTGTGACCAATGTTTTGAAATTTGTTTATTATATTCAAATTACAATAGAAACGTTTAAAAATAAAAATAACGGTTTTAGTTATTTTGTTGTAATTTATAATAATAATTCAACTCACAACTCTATAATAAAATATAAAATATCCAGACTGATAAACCGTCTCCGCTCAGAATCGTTTTTCGTATACAATGATATGATAATATGATATATCATTGAATTAAAATTTAATACAATCTACAGTGACCCACATGTAACCTACTGTACAGCAGAGTGACATCCACTTACTTGCTTCTTTTATAAATACATTTGTAACCAATGGCAACCATTTGAATGAACGAAAAAATATTCTTTGCACGTAAAAGAATGAACAAATTTAAAACACAGCGTTATATCTTAGTTTTAGCGTATATCTCACGGGAAAATTGGCTTCGGTGTACCTATACCTTGCTTTGACAAATAATTCAACCTAGATAGGCAGCTGCAAGTCACGTATTAGATTTAGCACTTAGTATATTTTTTTACGTGCTTCAAACTACTCTCTAAATTTGTAAGATATTTCATCCAAACCATTCGAGTAGTTCTTGAGTATATCAGCTGCAGACATACTTTAAGTTTTGTGATACAGTTTTTTTTAATAGAGGCTATATAAACACGGCGATTTAATGTATGCTTTTACCTCATCTGCCAGAGTAAACAATGACAACTATTCATGTACAAAAAACAAATTCTGTTATTTTTAGAAATCTGTTCATGTTTTGTTTTATCGACACCCACATACGTGTTGTAAATTACACGGTAGGTATAGATGTATGGGCTATATCATTTTCAAATAAGTTTTTGAAAAAAATTGTGATTCGATATCAATGTTATCTGCCAACATATGATATATTCTATAAAAATGTATTATGATGATAACTTCTAAAGAAACATGATACTTTTCCAGCTTACCTAAATTTAAACAGTTTTTATTTAATTTAAATTGCCGTAGGTACCTATAAGTAACGAACGAGTTGTAATTGGTTATTCATATTGACATATTGTAAACATGTAAATGATTATAAATACCACATTTTAATGTTATTTTACTGTAATTTACTTAGTAACGAATCCGTTTCTAGTTACCCTCAATGTACCAAAATGGACAAACACAAAAATAATGAAATAAATAGATTAGAGTTTATAAAAAATGTTTGTTATACATTTTTATCTCAATACACAAAACTTAGAAAAAAATATTTATAATATATTTTGAATTAAAAAAAAAAACATAAATAAAAGTAGCTTTATGACAAAAAGCATAATTTTTAACCATACCTGCATAATTTTATGTGGACAGTTATAAGTCTGTATAAAATGGGAAAGAATATTTGGGCGATTGTAAACTCTCCCGATGGTAAACTCTCCCGAGTTTAGTCCATTACTACCTGACGGGAACATGTAAATTCTCCCGGGTCTACTTCAGTACTACCTGACGGGAACATGTAAACTCTCCTGGGTCTACTTCAGTACTACTAAGCTAGAGGAGCATGGGACATTATTAGAGTTGGTAACACTAAAATAATTCTGTTAATAACAAAAATCACTGTTGCTGTGAGTTATAATATATTATAGTCAAAATACTACTTTTTATGGTAATTGGAACACATACTGATTTTAACTAAAGAAATATACACAGAAAGTTTAAATTTAACTTTCTATATTATACAGAGCTATAATTAACATTTTCAAAAATAGTTGGAGAAGAGGTATTATAGTTTAGTCCTATATAAACCAGTGTATTCCAACCTATTGGTCATGACCAAACATTTGGCCACAGAATATTGTTGAGAGGTTGCTGTTCATAAAATATAATAACAAACAAAATATCTTAATTATGAAAAAATTAAAAAACAATAAATATATAAAAATAATTTTTGCCATAAATTAATTAAGAATTCTTAAGTTATCTTTTAGTTGATACCTCTACGTAAAACGTATAATAATAATGTGAAGTATAACTATAAGTAAATGACATAGGATAGTGGGAAATTTGTTATCTTATCGATAAACGCACTAACGATTGTCGATGGTATCATTATGTGTCTATGTGCTCATATATAGTCATATATACTCTTATGTCGATTGTGCATTTATGGTTAAGCTTGATCAGTACATCAAGAATACTAGAGTACAAACTAAAATCATTTTTTTATTATATTATATAAATTTGCATTTTATTTTTATATTGAAATATATTTATATTTTAAAATTGAATACTCTTTATATTTAACATAATTAAGTATTCGTTATTCGGTGTTACTAGTGAATTTTTTTTAAATAAACCAACCAATTTCAAGTACATTTTAATAATTTTATTAGTAAAGAAAGATTAGGCGAATGCTATATAAGATATTTTCATTTAAGTAAGTTCTGATATTATTTATTATCTAATTCACTTGAACTATAAAAGTTAAGAGTTTTTTACTAAACTAGTAAAATTTGACATTACTTATATTGTTAGTAAAAAGTTACTTTCTATATCATAAAATAATTTCCATTATAAGTGTTTGTAGTAAGATCTGTTATTAATTATTATGGTCAAATTAACTCAAATTTTAAATATCACCCCGATTTTTAGTTGTAACTTAAGATATACTATTCCAAATAAATATTGTTAACTTTTCAAGTAGCAACTTATGGTACTGCGTGTTTTTGATTTGAAAATCACACAGTAGTAGTTATTTATTTTAAATAAAAGTATAATAATGGAGGGGAAATAAACACCAATAAAACCAACCTAATAACTTCAATTTTATTTCGTGTTAACTAAAAGTTATTAAAATGCTATAATATTATATTGGTATATAATTGCATGATGATTATAATCAAATTTTTTGAAATAAAAGCAAATTAATTTTGATCATAAGTTCTTAAAAGCTTGATTGGTAGCTTTGATATTATTTTCCTTATTTTTTTTCATGGTATGCCTACCCATATTTGACTGAAACTTCTTATTAATATGATACATTTTGTTTAAGTATAGACTAATTAAGACCAAGAATAACTATAATAGTTATTTTGTTGTGATTTAAAAATATTATTTGTAAGTATATGAAACTTTTAGAGTATATATTCGTTTAGTTTTCACCCAGAATCGTTTTTCTTATACAATGATTTTATATCATTGAATTAAAATTTAAGTTCAGCAGAACGACACTAATAATTAACCCGATTTTTTTTTATTAATATTTTAAGTGGGATATATTTTTATTAGTTCAGTTGTTTGATAAACAAACATACATTTATGTAATATTCCAAATATTAACACGGAATATTGTCAACTTTTAATATTTGATAATATTGGAAGTATTATAACTGTACTTATGTATAAAAAAAAATGTTCTGCATTATTATACTTGAGTAGGTAGTATTTAATGTGAGTATTATCAAATATTAGTTTTTATAATATAGAGTATGTCCCAGAAGTACCGTATCAAACTCAGTATCTCCATAGAAAATCAATATATTTAAATGCAATTTTTTTTACAGTCATAAGTATGGAAATTCTGATTGAATAGCATAAAATTCGATTTTCTTTTTTCAAAAATTAAAAAATTATCAACATCTTTTTTAGGCAAATACATTTTTTAAATTTTCGAGATAGCCATTTTGTTGATCGTATTTTTTATAATAGTTCAAAAATAAAAAAATTTAATTTAATGGAAATCGCCCAATTTAGAGCTAATTATTATTTTGAATTTTAGCCGAAAAATCAGCGTGATAGTAATAATCAACATGCGAATCGTATTTTGCTAATGCCATATGCATAGGTAGCATAACTACTATTCTTAGAAATTCAAAATAAAAATTATCTCTAACTTGGGTAATTTTCATTAAATTTTAATATATATTTTTTTTAAACTGTTTTAAAATATACGATAAACAAAATGGTTATCTCGGAAATTTAAAAAACTTATTTGCCTAAAAAAAAATGTTGATAATTTTATAATTTTTGAAAAAAGAAAATTTAATATTATGCTATTCAATCAGAATAAATTTCCATGCTTATGACTGTAAAAAGAACGGCATTTAAATATATTGATTTTCTATGGAGATACTAAGGTTGATAGGTACCTACCTACTTCTGGGACATACTATATAATATTTTTTAAAAGTGAGTAATAATTAATAAGTTATGTATGTATACTATTGTGGCCAATATTATAATGTTCAAATAGGGATTAAAACAAGATTGTACCTATTGAAATTTCACGTTCAAATTTTTCCAAAATTTTATAATTAACCAAAAATAACAATTTTCGTTATTATGTTGTAATTCACACACTATAATTTGTCAAGACTTGAAACTTTTCACCATTACGTAAGTACCTGTGTTATTGTTTTCTATACATGATGAAATGTTGAAATTATTAACATTGATTTTTAGCTATTGTCTAAATAAACATCACAAACCTATTCACCCCGTTCTATGGTACGTCGGTATTGACTTAAAAGAGCACACAACATAAAAAAAAAAATATTTAAATTATTTTTAAATGTTAAATTATTGTAATTATGGCTATATAAAATGATTTTGTGAAAATCCTATATAAAAAAAATTATTACTTTAAGAGATATTAAGAAATGTAAAATAGCCGCGTGAACGTCATTGAAGCTAACGACCTGATATCTCGGGCGCT
>NC_042495.1:76009486-76023756 GCF_005508785.2 Acyrthosiphon pisum | reverse complement strand
TTCAATAAAAAAACTTATTTTTTGTGTTGTGTGCTCCTTTAAAATAACTGTTTGGTAGTAATATTATACTATTATGCATTCAATTTGTTTTTGGAAAAAATAAGTAATCCAACCTACTAAATATTGCTTACCTATAGAAAAATAGATTACGAATAGCAATATAAAATAAATATTATGTAAAATATTAAAATATCCTTAGAACCGGTTGGCAGACGATCGTTTCAGCTTAGAATCGTTTTTCGTCTGCAATGATTTATCGTTGAATTCAAATTTAACATATTCATTACGGTTACCTATCAATAATAACGAGTTAACGCGAAACCTGCTATACAGCACGACGGCTTTCTAGATTATTTTTCCATGTATCGGTCTTGGTCTCTTAAGGTATTAATCTAAACTTGATTATAATATTGTAGTGCATCACAATAAAATGCCATAAAAATGAACATACATTGGAATGTCCAAATTGCATATTTGCATGCCATCTTTTAGAAGGGTCTGTGCGATGCATGCCACCTCTTGTATCTTCGTGTATAATTTTCCTCTAAAATAATTACTTTAGTAAAATTTAATTTATTTTTCCACTGAAGAAACGGGCTTTTGCTACATTACAATAAAATATATAAACATTGAAAAAGGTGACACTGTTAATATTAAACAAAAAGATTTTAGTTTAGGCGAATCAGATGAATGTATTTTACACTGTATTTAAAATGTATAATATTTAATAATATTATACAATTTGGAGGAGTTTTTTTGACATTTTCGGCATAGAATATTACAATTTCAATATAGGTACAATACATTATATATATAGGTAATAATTAAATGTAAAGATGTAGTTCATAATATATATATTTTTTAAATAGTATTATTAAATTAAGGCGTTCCTAGCTAGGAACTCCCTAGCCCTAGGGCTCCTTATATAAGCCCACTTCTGATATGTACATTTTTTTCTTATCTTTTTTTACATAATTGCAATATAATAATTAAATATTAACATAATAAGTTTAAATTATTATAACATTAAAACATGCCATATGGCAAACATAAATTAATAATAATAATACTAATACTTAGCACATCATTTTTTTTTTAATAATAAAATAGTAAAAGCATTTTTGTAAAAAGGTCAATATTAAAGAGCTTTTAATTTTTTTTTATAATCGACCCGCGGCAACTTAGGCCATTGGATGGTTTTTAACTGTGGGGGAGGCTACTGTAGGTTAAAAACGTGTGTTTGTTAGTTTGGCAGATTTTTTAGTGGGCACCTGTAGATATCTTTCATGTCCAGGTTGGGGATGGCAGCACTTCTCTCCGGACACCGTGACTTGCCCAAAGAAAAATGCCGCCTGTAGCCGAGGTTTTGAACGAACCGATGTCTTAGTCCGCTCGGCCACTCCGTCCCTTGAGTTAAAAATTATTTAGGCATTAGACATTAGGCAACTAATTCCACGGTTACAACTTACAATATACTACTACCTACTACTACTTCTACTAATAATAAAATAAGTATAAATCATAAATGCACATGTAAATGCATACTAATAAGTAATATTATATAATCTATGTTGCCGTACATATTGTTACTATTTTTAGGTACCAATTGTTTTATTTATTTTGCCGTCAGCAACGCCATATGTGTTAACTTTTGTACAATATTACATAATTATATTAATTTAACTACATAGGTTAGATAATATTTTTTACTCAGATATAAACATTTTTCGATATAGAAACTAATCAGTTGTGACAAACATATCATAAACTTTCATTATTTAAAAAAACTAAAAAAACTTTTTTTATATTTATCTATAATACAATTTTAACAATATAATTTTGAGCGAAGCGAGATGTGTAGCCCTGTGGGCTCATTGTTGTAAAATGATTTACTACGCCACTGTTTATATTTATTATTACATATTATTGCCGTGTTGACGATCTGCAATCTAAGTGATATGTTATGTTCACTGTGCGCGCTTGTTTCAGGTGTTCAGATGAGGTGGAAGTTTCAACAGCTTAGGTCCTCTTTTTCGTTATTCATCATTATAACGTTCGTGTCATGCTTCGTCACCGTGTTTATCTACATTTCAGGTGAATTATTCAATCGTTGTATTATATTGTGATACATTTATCCTATATCGGTACATGGGCATTGGGCATTGGGCATTGGACATTGGGCGTTGGGCAAATCGATAATTTTTATTAAAACAGTTAATTATGCATTTTGATATTTTATGTAAACTATTGATTTTGCGTGACGTGAGTTGAGTATAATAATATAATGATGATTATTGATTATAGTTTATATTGCGATTTATGTGATGGATATATTAAACAATATCATACTTATTTCAATGGCTTAACGCAATTTAATTGAGTACTTACATACCAATTATTTGATGCTTAATCGTAATACAATTACAAAGTATATATACATAACTAGAGCTCGGATTTCGTAGCTCTATACAACTATAAAACAAGCACTTAAAATGAAGCAAAAAAGCACCAAAACCCCGATTAAGTATCTAATTGATATCTGAGTTGCATTGAACAATTAATATTTTTATAATATTTTCAAATAATAAATTGATCTACCCCCCAGTCGTAACCTGTGCTGTTCTTTAGTAAGAGTATTACCCACTGATGATTTAATATTGTTTAAAACCAAAGATTAAAACAGTTCAGATAAGTGAGATTGAATGGATATAAGTCTATAATTAGTAATATTGGATTTATTACCAGATTTATGGATGGACGAAACTAACTAAACAGAATTTTAAAACTGAAGGATAATTAATCTCATCTAGTGACCGCCTGAAAAGCAAAAAAGTGGATAAGCTGTAATAGAGCACAACCGATAAAGGAAAACGTCGAAAGACCATCAGGACTTATAGTCTTAACATCACATCAGTATAAATACCTCGAAAAACGTCATCAACGGTTAAGTATACATTATTAGGTATAGATCAAAAAATATAATTTCTAAATTACTCACATCATCATTAATGACTTCACATGAATAGACAGACTTGAAGTATGAAGCGAACATGATTTTGTGAACCAAACAGGATAGGTTGATTGTCTAAAGTAGTGCATTGGTACAAAACGTAAGACAGCCTGGTGAAAAAGATCATACAAGGTATAAAAGCTGAATCCAGACTAAGAGCTGATAAAGTAGATGGCTAGTTAAAATTAGAAATAAAAGAATGAATGTTAGAATAGTCAACTTTGTTAAAGTCGAAGAAGATGTGTAAACTGATGAAACAGGGAACTTGCATGTTATTGGGAAAATTGATAAATAAAGGAAGGTGGTAGGGTTCAGGTGGCACTAACGGATCTAAGGATACTTCAATTGTAAGTGTTTTGACATTGCTAATGACCAAATCTAATAAAGAGCTATGTTTATTGAAGTTGTTATTATTTTGAAAAAAACAATTTGAGGCAAAAGGCTCAGGGATGCATGGAGCACGATAATGGGAGAATGAGAAGGTTAAACCAAAGTTATGTTTATCTCATAAAACTTCATGTAAGTGGTAATCACCACAAAATGTGTACCTATGTGTAAGTTAAAAATGTGGAAAAGAAAAATCGTAATACATCCCTGCAAAAGTGCATTTCGTGCCCAAGATAACGACCACGAATATAATTTGAATATTTATTTATTATTTTATTGTATTTATCAATAGTTTATGATTTTTGTATTTTTATTCGAGTGCGTTATTACCGTAATTATTTTAATTCTACAGATACTAGATATTTATACGATCACAGTTCGGTGACAACGTGTACGATGTTGGACATGGAAATATTCGTGGAACAGTTAAGCAAATTGAATAAACTGAATGACAACAACATCAAGGAACGAATTAAGCATTTCGGCCCAGTTCTCGATGCGATCGTGAAGTCGTTGAACATTTCCATTCCTAAAGAATTAAAATCTTTAATGGTTACTAATAAGTCTGTGGAAATAGTCAGGTCACCAATGACACATCTCGATGGGTTTACATTCTTACCACAACTGTGGGCCCACGAAGATAATTTGAGGCCATTTATATTACATTCCGGAGGTAGAAAAACAGGTAATTTATTTGTTCAATTACACATAGAGGACGACTGTGAATGGTGTATAGGTAAAAAGACGATGCCAATAATCCAAATAGAAAGAAAAATTATTTTATAGGTTTAAAATTTATTTTAATATTTTAGTGTCTATGGTGTATGGAATTCCTACTGTTCGTCGCCAAAAAAAAAATTACTTAATACAAACAATGGTTAATATCGTAAACAACATGAATCAAAACGAAATGGAAGATTCATTAATAGTCGTGATGATTGGTGAAGTAATTTAAACTTGTGATTATTCAGTTTAAAATAATAAGTTACCGATAGGTTAATATTTGTGTCGGATTTTGTTAGATCGATCGAGAATACACGCAACGAGTGACTACAGAAATCAAAAATCGGTGATTATTTCTGTTACATACGATATTGATTACAAATCAAGCAATTTTATTGAATATTTTTTTTCAGGCTACCGGAAGCAGTTAACTCAGGTCTTGTGGACATAATTGCTCCAACCCCGGAATATTATCCAGATTTCAGCAAACTTCGCTTGACGCTCGGTGATTCTAGAGACCGGGTCAGCTGGAGGAGCAAACAAAATTTGGATTATGCTTTCTTAATGATGTACTGCCAACCAAAAGGGTCGTTTTATGTTCAAATCGAAGACGACATAATCACGAAACCACAGTTCCACACTATTATGAAAAATACAGCTTTGCAGAGCATAGCTAACGGACAAGAGTGGTTTATATTAGATTTTGGAGAACTTGGTTTTATCGGTAAAACCCATTTCAGTAATAAAGTACTAAGTCACTATAGTGGTACTATTTTTATTTAGGAAAAATGTTTAGATGTTCAGATTTATCATGGCTAATTCAGTACCTTATTATGTTTTATAACGATCAACCTGTGGATTGGTTGCTGGACGGAATAGTGGAGACAAAAGCTTGTGGTTATTATAAAGTGAGTAAATTATTTATAGTAGGCACTAATGCATTATAATTTATAAGAAACGGGGGGGGTTACGCTAAAAAAAATTACAAAATAAATACATCCAAAAAAATACAAAATAAAACCAATAACTGTTCATTAACTTGCCTAGATGCGAAAAAAGGAAATGATGGTGAGGATTGACCACTTCCTCTTCTTGCGCACAAGCTTGATATTAGCTGTATAATCTGACTTAATTCGAAAAAAAATGAACAAACATAAAGTACAGCGCCATATTGGCGTATCTCATTTTTAGTAAAATCCAGTTTATGATATGAGTTCAACCAGCTCATGCATGGACAAATAATTGTCATCGGTTTACCTTGTGAATTAATTCTACCTAGATGGACCAACCACCTGTGGTGGATTGGATATAGATATATAGTAAATGGTATAATTTTTTATTTGGCTCAAACTACTTTGTAAACTTTCCCGATATATCTAAAAACCTGAAATATTTGTCATAATCGGTAAAATAGTTTTTGAATCTATATTATAAGCTACAAATATACGAACATCGCATTTTGATGAATATTTGAATAATAAACAATATAATATATAATAATAATAATATTTTCTTTTATTTAAAAAAAAACCCATAGCAACATTAGAAACACATGTGTCGGGTAAGCCTTTATACCATTTTTAAAAAAATTTTCCTGTAACCAATAGCAACCACAACCCTATATAATATATTATATATAAACGAAGATATTCGATTTTCCATAATCTAAAACGAAATTCATGTGTGAACCACTCTAAAAAAACCTATAGGGGCTCAAAAACGAATCTATGAATAGTTCCCGAGCCTCATAAAGAATATGTTTGGACAATTTGAGGTCAATTGTGAATAGGTTCAGTAGTTTTTAAGTCTGAAAGTCCCATCCAAATGAACATTAGTTTTAAATATAGGTACTATATAAAAAAGATTAAAAAAAATGTTAAAAGTACGTTCTCATTCAAAACTTAAACATTTTCGTCGACCTTGTATGCATTTTGTCAACATTTTAACTTTAAACTCATATAAAAATAATCATGCCTGTGCATCTTTAATATTTTTGAACTGTTAACCAAACAACTTAGGACCTTGAATTAAATTTTCAAGCTTTTTACCCAGAAAAATTTGTTACCGATAAAATTTGAAAATGTTCTTATAGTTCAAAAAAATACAAAATAATTTAAAAAGCTAATCATGTATGGAAATTGGTCGTATTATGATTTGGTGAAAATTTAAAGAATCTGCAGCAAGTTTTTGAGTTAGTAGTTACGCCAAAAAAATAAATTTTATTTTTTCAAAAATTAGTTTTATGTAAAATATTTCATTTTTTCCTGATATTTACTTTGTTTTTTCCGAACATTTTCAATTTTGACTTCTCTAATGATGAACCAACTAGATTCACTTTCCTATCAAAAAATATGGTACAGAAGAAAATCGGAGCAGTTTTACAACCTCAAAAGTTGATGTTAGACAGACAAAAAAACACATCATTGTAAAATCAATAAGTACAAAAAAGTTGGACAAGTGGTACCGCTCTGCTATACAGTAGTTGTAATGAATGTGTTATATTTGAATACAATGATAAAGTGATAAACCATTACATACGACAAACGATTCTGAGCGGTTAGCGTAGTCTTTATAATATTATCATATTTAGTCGTTTCTATGGTGATAAACAAATTGTTAGAATTAAAATCCCATTTTTAGCGGTTATTCGTCATTTGTCGGTAGTTTTTTTGGATGCTTTCTAAAACTACTTAGAAATTTTTAATTTTTACCTCCCAAAAGTACTAACTAGGTTCACTTTTCTATCAGAAAAGATGCTGATATCGAAAATCGAAGAATGCTTACTATTCGAAATTCGCTCCGCTTAGAATCTAATATACAATATCATATTAAGGGGGCTGGAGCGTAATCAATTCTAAGGAGTAAAAACTAGGCATTTTATATTTCTGTTTATCTGGGTCTTGTGTATGTGTTGAAAGTAAATGAACATTATTTTGCGTAATTCGTAGTACTGATCACGTTTTATAGGGGCATCATAGTGACCGGGATGTACGTCTGTAATTTTACCTACGCGCATGCACATGTCACAATTTATTGCTTTATAAAATGACAAGCATTTTTTTTCAAAAAATACCACCTCTAACTTCAATCACTACGCTCAGTAGGATGTTCCGATTTTAATTTTGAAAGCAGATTTGAATTCTCCTTTAAATTTACTATGCTTTAACTCTCGTAAATTTTTCATATTCTATATCAATTTATTTAAATTTGAATTATGAATATGTTCTATTTTTACTCTTTTTGTCAGTAAATTTCTAAGTAAAAAAAAATAAAAATCACAAAAATGAAATTGTCAAAGCATAGACAATTTAGTGACAAATTCAAATTTGCTTTCAAAATTAATATCGGAATATTATATTGGGCGTAGTGATTGAAGTCGTGAGCTATGTTATCGACCGAAAATAAATCACGCTCCAGCCCCCTTAAATGCCTTTCTTTATCACAAGGTATGTAAAGACCAAGTTAGGAATAAATCTATAAGAGATATTGTTGTATTGAACTTATTTTATTGAACGTATCATTATTGTTATAGTATTTCAACAACTATATTAATTATAATTGACTATTTTGATTCTAGATGAATTGTCGACGACTAAAAGACAATTTATGGGTGAAATGCAATCAAACTCTTTTTCAACATATTGGAATCTGGTCGTCTTTGCCTGGAAAAATTCAACGTGCGAAGGTAAAGTTATAATTTTTACCTATAGCCTATAGGAATATACCACAATTTCAATATATTGGTAACAAATTTATATTTTTTGTCTCACAGGCTAGACATTTTAATTCAAGGATATTATTATATAAAAACAATCATTAGTATTACACAAATATAATTAGAAGATAATGATGAAATACAGGTAACCTGTATTGAAAATCAAAAAGGACTTAAACAAAGACGATGAAATTAAAATAACAATGAATCATCTGTCATTACTAGAGTGAAATAATTTATTAATAATATGTAAGAACATTGATTATTTTGTATTAAAGTTCAAATTTATAAACGTTGTCAATATAATTATGTAGGTATAAAGTTAATATGAAAATAATATAATTACCAGTTGTTTAAATATCATTGAAAATAATTTTTTAGAACAATGTTTGTTATTTATGCAAAATATACATTTGCAATTTGCATACTTATTGCATTTATTTTCAATCAATTTACGCTAAAAATAAACATTTTCACCTGAGATAAAAACATAATACCACAAATAACAATATAATACCTAATACGTACTTACGTGATACGCATATAGGAAAATAAATTATAACAAAAAATAAAAAATAAATTCTGGTTTAATTGAAGGATTAAATTTTCATATTTTAGTGTTTAGGTACTTATTATTTTTATTGAAATACGTACACGTACACTATATAGCTGATATATTCGTATATAGAAATAATTAAATATCTATATCACATTTTAAAATGTTCTTGTAATTTATTAAAATATGTGCTCAAATGATTTTGGTAGGTATTTAATTATTTTTTAAATTGTAAGCTGAAGTTAATTTAAAAAAAAAGAATTAAAACAACCTAAAGCATAACATGTATATTATATATATTATATTATTTCACATTTACCTATTGAAATTCTATACATACAGTAAAAACAAAAGTGTATCATATTATATTTGGTTAAGTACCAATTGAAATTTTTAAAATGCATAATATACTTAACAATGTATCATTATTATCTTTAAGGGCAATATTATATTATTAATAATACATTTACATTTAGCTATGATATTATAGTCTAATATAATAAATTAGTAAAATATTATGTGACGTGTATTCATTCTTCAATTGAAATCATAAAAATGATAAGTACCTACATAGGTACACTATAATATAATATTATTCGAATTTTTTTTTTCGATTAAATACCTAAAACGCATGCAAATAAATACTAATTGACAGTAATATCATTGATGTTTATATTTTATATCATTATACGAGTATATTGTACAACATCCAATGCGTACATACCTAAGTATTCATAATTTAATGTTACCTACTAAATATATATTATTATTTTGTAAAATGTTGTTGACTTCGTAATAAGTATAAATAAACATCAAACAAAACATAATATTTTCAGAAATATATTTAAGTACCTACCTTCTCGCATGACGTACATTTTAAGAAAAATATAAAATAAAATATGTTATTAAATTAACATGTTTGTTGGGATGCGCACAATTTATTTTTGTTCAGTTCTAAGTTTTAACTTCGATATACAAAAGTAAAATATCTTCAAATATTTCGTCGTTCGTGATTGAATTACACACAAAATGGTAAAGTACTTTCAAGAATTATTTGACCACTAATCAAAATAATATGTTTACATAACCCTTTGAGTGTTATAAACGCATGTATATAGGTACTTCTTTGCTTTCAAAAATTCAAAAGCAGCTGTAATCAATAATAAATTGATTTTATGATGTCCGTGGCAAGGTGGATCCACTTTGGTCAGTGAATTTTAATACACAACGAATCCAAATACATGCCGAAAACAAATTGGACAAATATCAAAGAAGGAATAAATGAATGAAGTTTATCTACTGTGCTTTTAGTGATATCCAAAATCTAAATATTGCATTAAATAAAATAAATTTAAGAAATTCTGTCGTCTAAATTCGAAGTGGACAGTAACTCTAGAATTATGTATATTATTAAATACAGGAAATGGACATCATATTATTACTGTTTGTATCTAGGTATAAGTATAAAATACAATGGAAAAGAAAATTTATTTGATACAATATTGATAACACGAAATGACGAGTTACCTAATTAAAGTGTTTGAAAAGTGCTAATGTCGTTTACATTATATTTTGTACTTATTAATACATTTAAATTGATTTCACAGTACTCATTTAAGTATGTAATAATATATTCTACTAAAGTTATTAATGTATCATTAATAACTATTATGATTATAAATCTGGTAAATCTGAATTTAATTTACTTTAATGTGTATCGAAAATTAGTGGACTATTCGTAACTATGCGTTATATATTTGAGATAAAGTGTTTAAATAATATTATAATATGACTAATCATATCTTATATTCTTATGTACATGTATATATTATATTTTTTTATTAAAAAGTCATTACAATATATGATTCAAGGATCAAGGCGCATTAAGCAAATATGCTTTTAAAATACGCATTAAGCAAATAATTATTATAAAAATACAACACATATAACAATGATATCATATGAAGACAGAGATCATCAAGTAATAGAACCCAACGTGTTTTTTTCTTTTTTTCTTTTCTATGTTTATAATGCTTAAATTATATTGTAATATATATTTAATGTATTCTAGTTAGATATGTATATGATGCTACCTATATATTTGTATTTTAAATATGTATGTAGCGTGCTGTTTGATACGTCATAAGTCATAACATACTTTAAAAGTTTTGATACCTGTTGACAAATTGTTTTATGATTTGAGGCTTAGCACTCTAAGTCGAGATATTTGACTTCAAAATGGTCGGTATCTATTGATGTATGGTCACATATTAATTTTTAACACAAACAGAGGTCGGTACATATACGTATTTTTCATAGTTTCTTTAATTTACCACCTACTGTCAATTAAAAATTCAATTAATTTTTAGTAGGCTATAGATGAAATCAGAAAAAATCTGTTTAATTTCCAGCATAGCGTATTGCAGCAGAGTGTTCTGCAGAGCAAGTTACCATTTATATTATATGATATTTTAATTGGTATGTCTAATTTATATCAAAATTAAAGATCATATCTCCCAGGTGCATATATATAGTGGTCGGATTGCTAAAATGTTAATCACTAATATTATTTATCTAATTATGATCCATCACCATCATTTGGATTTTGGCATTTCACAATAACGCTGACACAATATTTAAGGTTCTAAATAAAGGTGTAAGCCATCGTTGTGTCTCCACGCTTCAATATTTCTGTGTACTAAGGATTGACCGATAGGCGATAACGCATCGGATGTCTGCTCTTTCTAGATTTTTTACGTGGAGGTATCAAGTAAAGATCCAGCGAAGCTTAGAAATCGACGATGAAAACGTTCGATTTGAAGGGACTCACAAATTGTAAGAGGGTTCCAGATGGTACTACTAAGATTAGGTTTAAAATATGATGATTTTATTAGGTATATCATACACACCAATAATGTTATCTTTTTTAATCTTCTAATATATAAAATTCTCGTGCCACAGTGTTTAGTGGTCACACTCTTCCGTAACGGCTTGACCGATTTTTATTAAATTTTGTGTGTTTTTCGGTTGGTCTGAGAATAGGTGGTAAAGTATTTTTCACCCTCCTACCACCCATCCGGGGAGGTGCTCAAACAGGGATTTTGAGATTTACGGTGGAAATTGTTGTTTATAAAGGGTTGCTATTAGTTATATAGAATAAAAAATTATTACCTAGAAATTAGTTTTTATTTATTATTGGTTTTTCTGGCAGATCAAGTGCAAAATAATGGTGGTAACTCGGACGAAAGCGTAACGAAAACAATAATGTTAAAATAACGTATTTATCCGAAATGGCTCAACCAATTTTAATAATTAGTACAAATTAGTATTTATTTACTATTGGTTGCCACTGCATTGTAGTTGGACCAGGGTGGCTGAGTTGTACTCAGAAAGAGTTAAACAATCACAATTTTTTTAAAGTAGTAATTATTTACTGGCAACGAAGTGCGCGGGATCAGCTAGTCTTATAATATATAATCAGTTTTTACTTTTTCAACCATTTTTTTATATTATTTTTATCGTACCAAAATAATATTGTACATAATATTTTGTACTTGTTTATTATTGATAGTATTATTAAAACTCAAATCATAAAACGTCGTCGTACATTATTAAACGATTTCACATAATACTTTCTTATAACGATAAGCATAGTATAATTATAATAGGTGTATGTTGATGTTTAATAAATCATTTCTGGATTCAAAGTATGATTTATGAAGAACCTAGGTTATTGTTTTCCCCAGAACATATAATTATAATCATTTATTACTTTTGATCAATTATTTTCGGATCGTTCAATTCATTACTACAACTATCCTCAACTTCGTTTGGGTTTTCTAATTCGTCCGTGTTATCACTGTCATTCGATGATTGTTTTTTCTGAAAAAAAAACAAACAAACGCAAGAAACGAACTGCATTATTACGCATGAACACGATTATTTATATGCAATTGTTTAATTACGAAATTGTTAAATTGCTATAGGTTGTTAAATAAATTTGTAAAAGAGTGGTTTAGAAAAAATCCATTGGCGGGAACCAACGCATGGTGGAATGTTATAAGTACAGAACAGTATTCATGAAATTTATTTTTTCTCTTATATACGTGATTTAAATATTATTTACTCTATATAATAATAATACACATAGGTTATTGTAACACAGACAACAACTCACTATCATGTCGATGAGCTCCATGAATTCTTTTTCTGCTTCTTGGACCATTCGAATTTCAGTTTCGACCAACTGGGCGTGTTTATCCTTTGTCGTAGTGATGTCGGCTTTTGCCGACGTTTTTGTCTTTAACTTTAATTCCCGTTGCTTTGCCTCGATGATTTTTTCACGCCTCGTTTCCCGATCAAACATCTGTCAATATATATAAGAATAACTTGTTACTATGATTATAATTGAGTACAAACAAATATGCCTCTGCGTGAGCGCGCGTAGTGTGTGTGCTTGTGTGTTGGGGTTGTTAAAAATAATGCTCACCGCCGTCAATAGCGCTTTATCATTTTTTCCGGCAGTGACGAACCAATCGTTCATTTTGATCACGTAAGTCTTGCCACAGTCGTCACCGACGGCCAGTAGAGCACCACCTTCGTGGCACCGAATGCAATTTAATCCTTTGTCAGCCACCTAGAAACAAAATATTATACAAAAACTGAAAAAAGTAAGAAAACCCAGAAATCTTGGCGGATTGAATTGAATTATCGTGACGTCATATTTCTCTCGGTTGCCCGAAATAGGTTATTTTCGATTTGCCTAAAAATTAGTTTAAATGAGATTTTCTGGAACAAAAACATATATACTTCAGGTCCTATAGGATGCATTCTTTATGTAGGTAGAATATATCCCTAATAAAATTGTAATGCACAACTGCACAAGCCCAGGAAGTAAAAATAATAATCTGCTATATACAACTGTCAATAAATAAGAAATAAGTTTTAGAATTAAATAGACAAATATAACTCGTCCGAACATTAACATTTTGATGTAATTAAATAAAGTGATAAATTGTTTACAATTTATTGTATTGTTTTTAAAAACAGTTTTAAATAATAGGCACAAGGAACAAATTTAAGGATATCACCTACGAAACAATCCCTGAACCAGTTAAAATATTTAAAAACTAATTAGGAAGTTCTGATTGGAAATACCTTAACAGTGAGTATTGGATCCTTTTGTTTCTGCAAGATGTCCCAACCATCCAGGCAACCGTCAGCTCTAGTAGTATAGAAGACCGATGGCTTCGATTCGCTCCACGCACCGTCAGTCAGTTTCACGTCATGATGTCTACAAAACAATGATGATTAATTATTTTAACCCACAATATTTTTTCTAATATTTTTCTTTTATTTTGTTTATAAATACTTTGTTGTTTGCCACAATTGGCGTACCTTTTGACCTTTAGATTCTGAATTGAATGATAAATGCATAATTTTTATAATAACTATGTACGTGTTTTTTTTTTTAAATTGATTATTTTGGTAACCTTTTGGAGAAGTATAAATGATTAAATATTCATATTTTAGGTGGGTGTCTAGTAACAAATTGGACCTTATATTTGGAACTTTCGGCACAATGTGAGTGGTTAAAGGTCAAAACGTAAAATATAACTTAAGATATCTATACAATCTACATTATACAAGGCACCACATCAAAAACTGAATCCATCTTCTATAAACAATAAATTCCGATCCTGCTTAGCCAACAATCCAAACCCCCTCATTATAGAGATCTCAACTCATGCTCAATTACAGATTGTGTATTTCCTTTTTAGATAAACACTTGTGTCCAACACTGGCGCAACTAGGGCTGAAATATTGTGGGGGGAGGCTGTAACCCCAACCTGACATTACATGAAAAGTAACCCGTGGGG
>NC_042495.1:76001067-76009436 GCF_005508785.2 Acyrthosiphon pisum | reverse complement strand
GATTTTTTCAGGGGATTTTTATTCCGCTATTACCTATTACCTATATAGTTCAGTGCATAGGTATACTGTAAAATTATGTGTAATAATCTTACCAAATACAAAATAATTTATATCATACCGACATAAATTGTTTCCTTAAAACGAATACAAGCATACAGCTTATGATGTTCACCATATTTATCATAGACAATTAAAAAAAAAAGTTTAAATATAAATAAAAAAATCAAATATCGAATTACATTTTAAAAATTACACAATTTCCAAAATAAAAAATAAGAAATACAGTTTAATTTTTAATAATTTGTTAATATTTTAGGAAAGAATTGAATAATTTATTTTGTGGCTATTACAAGTTTTAAGAGGGGCTAAACCCCCTTTCCAGCCACCTTCCCCCCCAGTTGCGCTTATGGTGTCCAAGTCGTTTAAGTAAGTCTGAAAACAGGCAGTTTCTGTGTCTCTTATATAGACCTACCTGTCTCTCCCCCAGCCTATCGATAAGAGTATCTGAATGCGGTGTCCATCCACAATCTTCGAAAATTCTTACAGACCACACTCAGATATGAGTGTGTGTTTTGTACAAATGCCGTCTGTGATTGTGACGTATAGGTTCTTATAAGTATTATTAAAATATTATATTTTATAATGTTCGACCGTTCTATTAGTATACTAGTGTATAAGTGTTCTGATAACTTATATTGTCACCCTACGCCTAGGTGGTAGTGATTATCTAGTCGTTTAAGAGGACGCTACCCCGCATGCGTTGCTCAGTCTTATTTCACAACATAGCAAAAACTGTTTTGCGCGGGACAACTATGGTCCCACTGTATTTATAGTAGAATTACCAAAATTCTACTTCGCATAGGGAAGAACTTTATCTATGTTGTAGTGTTATTATTATTTGGATAACATAAATACAATTAATGTCATCAGTGAGAACATAAGGTTTTTTAGTTTTTTTCGTTTAATTATTAAAAATTATTGATGAGTGATATCAAAAAAACCAAAACCTTACGACACAGATAAGGTTCTTCATTATGCGTTGTGGAGTTTAGGTAATTCTACTATAAATACAGAGGTAGCATAGTCGTCCCACGTAAAACAGTTTTATATTGTGCATTTGTAGGCCGGAAACAATACATGCGGATGTAGCGTCCTCTTAAAGGTGGCTTATACTGTTATAATTATTATGATTAACTATCACGCTGGACGCTAGGACCCAGCTATAGTATTCGTAATTAGTAATATAATACGACTAATACGTACTTGGTCCACATTATGGGTGATTCCTTCACGTCCTCCGACCATATTCTCACCTGCCAATCGCCAACGGTCATGAAGTTTTTTAAAAAAGCCGGATTTCGCTGCACCGAATATACTGGACCATAGTGACAGTTGTACGTGGACGATATTTTCTCAAAAACCGTTTTGCCTTTACGGTTGCCGTTGAACACCAATCCAGTCTCTGTGCCTATCTATTATACACGTGAATACATTATAAATCAACATGAAGGTACCTTGTACAAACAGGGTGGTATTTAATCAAGAACAATAAAATAACAACAAAATTAAATGATAAAATAGTAAACTTGAATTCATGAAAACTCTATGGATAAAAATAGTGCATTTATGTTGCCAATTATTGGACAACCAGTAAACTAATGGTTATAGATTTATTGTATAGCTCTTAAATATTTTCCATTGGAATTATATCATTACATTATGACTAGTATTTTTGTAACCACTGTACACTAATAGGTACCTGCAACAATTATTATATATATTTTATTGATGGTTAAGATCCCTGACTTCCGTCTATGTGTAGCACCACAATTTAAATTCTAAATATACTTAAGGTTGGAGTTACTGACTTAACCATAATGTAACCTAACCTTAATATTATTTTTTACAAAATAGAAAGGTAAGTAGAAATATTTTTTTATTTGATTCATCTAAAGCAACTTTTTTTTTCCTGACCAAACTTACCATTCGTTGTCTACACATATATCGTTAACTAATTAACTTATTAATTTCAAAACTTATTCAACAACAACTTTAGAAACTCTAAACCTTATCCTACAATCATGATTTCCTATTTAATCATACATGATTAATTATTTTTCGTTATATGTAAGGTATTCGCCAATAATTAATAAATTCGAATATTTCATCATCGTCGTTATCATACAAGTTTACAACAGATTTGATTCAATATTCATTATATTAAATTAATATGATTATTTATTTTTAAAAATACTTAACAAATACAAGATGTAGGTTGTAGCCTTGTATTTTCTTATAGTTTATCCAATATTATAAACATATTATAATTATCAGGTAAAATCAATTTTAATCTTTCGGTTAAATGTTACCTAACCTAACTGGTAGAAAAAGCAATCGATTACTTATAACCATTACTTGCTACACATTATCCTACGGTTTTGCTTAAACAATAACTGATAAGTTGAAAATTTGAAATTAACTCTCAGTTAAAACTTTAAAAGTCTATATCTTGCAGTTAAATACATGACTGAAAACCCGGGCCTAATGAAAATAAATATCAATTTAACTAGCTTGTCACAACTAGTTCATGTATATAATAATATATATTATATAGTAGTTAACCGCATCGCTATTGCTAAGTAAGATAACAAACCAATGGTTTAATAATAATATATTATCTCGTTTGGTGCATTTGGGCAGAGGGGGGACACTTTTGGGCGGCGGGCCGATAACAGAAAATCATTCGCCATTTAATTTGAGGTGGTTTTATCAGTTTTAATTCAAGATAAGAAACATATTCCAAATAACATTACAGTTTACAAATCACTAATCAGTCTAATCACTAGCTAAAATTGATAAAAACTACCCTATGCTTAGCCCTATCTTACTATATAATTTGTTATCAGTGTCCATTCTGATTATTCTATTCTGTGATTTGGGGAGTTTAATTTTTACGTGACAATTCTGAGAATGGCGTGGGCGTCATTGTCATAAATACTATAATTAGTACATTTATCATAGATCACGCATTATTGTCGGTGACTCAACGTCACTGCATACCATAAATCTTATTGGGATCGAAGGATCGTAATCCATGCAAAACACCCCATGTGACCGAGCCCATTTAGTCCATTCTGGTTCGTCAACGTTTTCACCTTTCGATAGATCTAATATCAACACTTCTGTTGGCTCTGTGAGTTTTCGGGCGTCCCACCACATGACCTGGAAAAGCACATAATTTTAATATAATAGCATACACGAAAAACAAGAAATCATTGATTATTATTCATATATTATTATTAGTTAGTGTTGGATTAAAGAGGAAGAAAGACAGGTGATTGTGAACATATTGATAATTTAAAAATAATGTAAGTTAAATTATTGTTACAACTTTCTTTGATTAAAAAAAATATATATTTATTTTTATTGTTATGCACTTTTGCAGTTTTTATTCAATTTTATTGTCACTACCTAAGTAGGAAGTATATACATATTATAATATTATCATTCCATCAGTTATATTTAATCAGTTTATATAATATTGACTATTTTATAATAAAAATTACTTAACGAAGACAGGCGCGGTTCTAAGACTACATTTTCGTATGGGCAACAGTAGATTTATAATTAGGTTTTAACTGCGAATAATATTCCTTATTTTCTCCCTCTTCCCCAATAAGGAGCAACAGAAATTTTGCTATGGGCAGCTGCTCACCCTGCCCATACGCTAGAACCGCCACTGAACGAAGATTATAATAAATAAACTAAATTACACGAACGTAGAAAAAATATAAAACAATTAGAAATATTATGAAAAATTGTATTGCAAATATTAAAATTTAATTAAAATTTTATATACCTACGTGTTATTCATTTTATTGCATTATTAGAATTGTCCGTGTTAAACATGACATCGTAATTTTACAACCTATTAATATTATAATACACAAATTAAATTATATTTAAAAAAGTATAAAAGGCTCCTATAATAGGTCTCATAGGTCTAATCTTAATCCAGCTCTATCGCCAGTCAACCACAGAAGTACCTATGTAGTACGACTGATTAATCCAGACAAATTACATGATATACGTATAATAGATGTATTTTATATTCATGTATTTCCACAGGTATTTTCACTAGGCTTTAGTTGTTACAAATATTAAAGTTGTATATTATATGGCTGCATTCGAATCGCGTGCCAAAAAAAAAGAGCGACGGTGGTCGGACAATCGAATTACGTGGGCGGTTATTTTTTGCGACCGATCCGAGTTGCGTGCGCGTATTTTTCGTGACCGGCTCGAACTGTGTGCGTAAAAGTTTGAACCGACGACCGGTTTTCATCGACTTACACGTATGTTTTACACTACTTATATAGTAAATTCGATTTACCTACTAACTGTAATTTGGGGTTTCTCCGCGGGATAAGACTAGATTAGTGAATGACGATTAGATATTTAGATATGATTATAACATCTGTATAAAATTGAATTATTTATTCACTTCAATATAATATGAATCTGATCAGATTTACCGAATATTAAATATATCACCCCTATTTACGCAAATCAGCTTTGTCGCCGAGAAAACCATATGCACGCAACTTGCCTTAAATAATGATTTCAATTCGAAAACACCGGTACAATATAATATTATAAGCCAATACATATATACATTTAAAATTTCGAAATGGCCATATCACTACAGTATCTTAAAAAAATACTACAAATTACCTGACCGTCACTGGAACCAGTGTAAAACTCAGTGCTGGTCTTGGAATGGATCCAGTGGAGACTTCTAACTGGATCCCGGTGACCGTCCCGTATATTGCTGATGGCCACGTTGGTTGAGCTCTTTCGGATGTCCCAAAACGCGACCTGGCCGCTCATCAGACCACCAGCCAGGCACTGCGCGTCCCTGTGGTTGAACTCAAGCGTGACGATCGGATGTGGCGATTCAATCGTAAAATAAGGAGCGGTGGAGTCCTCTGAAAAAGATAGACATAAAATATTCAAACCATAGTATGACTAAAACCACTAAACTTGTTAAATAAGAGTAGTGGATATAGGTAATGGGTTTTCTGCACACTCACCCAAGTCGAATATGAACGAGTCGCAACTGGTGTCTGGGTCGGCCATCTGGAACCTCATGTCAGCGTAACTTACCGCAACCAATGTGCCCTGGTCGGGTGACCAAGATATATTTTGTACTGGTCTGGTCGGTTCACGAGGGTCCGACATCACCGCCACCGTTCGGAAAGACGGTGCTAACGTTTGCATTTTCTGACAGCTCGGATCGGTAAAGTATGGTTGGTAAATGTCAATCGAGTTGTTTTGATTTATATAGTGTTCAGCGAGCTGAAAAACACAACCATAATATATATTGTAATATCAAATACGAATATTATAATAAACGCTCGGGCCGAATCATAGGAAAGAGCCAATGATATTATGAAATTTAGATCCTTTGTAAATTGTAAATATATCATTCATAATAAATAACAATTAATAAGGTTAATAATAACAATAACATTTAATAATGGTACTATCATCGCACCATTATTAACTATAGGTTATTTCCTGGGGGGGATAAAAATATTATTGTATAGTTGAAAATAGTCAAAACTGGAAACTAAACGTTGTACTATTTACAAAAATGGGTTTCACTGAATGTAGTGAAAGACGAAAGCGTTACTTCTATAGCCGTATGAACTATTAAGCATTTAATCTTAAACCTGGGTGCACACCTTCTTATGGTGTTGTGTTTTTAGTTTTTACCATTTTGAATTTTTGTATTAATTGTCTATCGCGTATTATCATAATATTATAAAACTGTTATTAGTTACTACAAATGAAGACAAGAATAAGTGGACCAAATTTATACGGCCGCCCACTGGAAAATATGTCCCGTAATGAGTCGCATAATTAAGCGGTCACAGATCGCGTTGCAGTTACAAAATATGTTTTTACTTTTAAAGATATACAATTTATAATCAGACATGGTTCAAAGTAACGCATATTATAATTTTCAAAAAAGCGTAAAAAACGTTCATAATCCCTATACTCTACGGGTTGAAGTAGCAACCTTTGCAACTGCAGCGCAGCTCGTTACCGTCTAATCACGTGACTCTTTATGGGACGTTTTAAAAAGCCGAGTTTGGTCTTACTGTTCTAGTATTCATAGTCACCACTCACCACTTACCAAACGACGAAAAATTATAAATATTTCAACTTAACGGTCACGTTTGATTAGATAAGAATCGTGTGATGTTACCATTTGGTATATTTGGTATCAAAAGTATGGTCAACAAATAAAAGCGGCCGTGTAAAAATGCACCATGACATTTGAAAGTGTGCACTAGTTTTAGCCTGTATAATTTATCGAACATGGTCACTGGGTAAATTCCGTCGTGGTCGTCTTCCCGTCTACCATGGTACACGACAAGTTGAGAAGACGTCATATTATTATAGAGGACCTATTATCAAACCTAAATGTACAAATATTATCTGTGTTTGTAAATAGAGATATTTTAAAATATTTCATTTTTCAAACGAGTTTCAAATTTTTAAGATATTACAAAATAACTCGTTTAATAATTAAATATTGTAGAAACCCAACGTATAAACAAAGCGATAATGTTCTAAAATAAAAATTTGATTATAGAATCATTCACTCTATTATTAAAGTTAACAATATGTACCTAAAAATTGTCTATGTTGTTTGTTCACGTGAGATGCAGACAATACGTCAGTGGCAAGTTTCGCGTCTGCTAAGATGCGGTATATTATGACCCACGACACAGATGTACCTGAATTGCCTATCCATAACGCCGTGTAACTATAATTTTATTATTGAAATTCGAAAGTAATATTTTAAGTAGATATTTTATAGTACGCCGTATGTGAGTCTTTATCTTAAAAAGAATTTAAAAATAATAATAATTATTATTAGTTAGGTACTATTGTCAGAAAATCGTATTTTATTGTTACTTACGATATAATACGGATACCTATATGTAATTATAGATTAATTATTTATAGAAAATTTACACTCACGCTGGACATTTGCATAACTGCTTGTAAATACGTTTCGTCCTTTTCCGCCTTCTTCCGGAACCTAACCACTTGTTCCGGATCGTCCAGATTTATGTCTTTGGGCCAGCCACCTTCGGTGTGGAAAATCCCACGTTCGGCATACTCCACGCGCACAGTATTCGCCTACAGAACAATGCACCGTAAAAAATTAAGCCCGCCGGCGGCGGTCCTTATACCATTGTTCCGGATGGTATAGTATAGTGTCGTAGGTATAGATGTTATAGTTACATAAATATACTATATACAGTAGACAGTGTTGTATGCGGTCTACCGTTGTAATTTGATATACTACAACTACACCTAATGTAACTTTATACTGTTAGGTGTACATTGTACCCCTTGTGTTAAAAACTTTGTCTCTTTTGTGTCGTTGTTGAATGCGTCAAACCCGTCTATTGTCCATAAGTGAATCATAATGAGATGTGCACCACTCTTCTCTATGTAAATTATAATTTCCTCTCCGGTAATAACTGTTGGATGCACTGAAATATTTTGTTTTAATGCTATAAACCCGACTTAACCATATTGTACAGTTTTATTTTTATGGAGTTCGATCAAAAGTATTTTGTTAATACTTTAAATGTTATAAAAAAAAAGATATAATGACCGTATTTATGACGGTGTTGTTTATAATGATAAATGATAACATTATTAATAACCGTATTCTGCCGTATTCTTCTGCATTACGGTTTCGAACAGTTTCCTTTAAACACATAGTCATTAAACTGTCTCATAATGTGGTTATAGTAATATATATATTCTTCTGTTAACCATGTTATATACTTATACATGTTTATTACTTATTAGTCTAACGTTGTTACGCAGGTCATATAAATTATGCAACAACGGTTTACACTCATTGGAAAGTATAATATACATCGTCCGTAGACTGAACCTTGTACAAAATGATTTATAATAGTATAATAAAATACTTTAAATAAGATGATTTTGAACTCTTTTTAAATCATATATGCTTTCCAAATTTATAATCTCGGATTCGCCATTATAATGTATATGTATTTACAAAGTCAATTTTAAACAGCGTATTTACAACTATTAAGTTGTACATAATATTTACGAAATGTTGCAGCGTGGAACAGGGGCGTAATTACGGGGGGAATATGGGGGATAGACCCCCCCCCATGAGCTGTATTTATATATTGTATTATACTATTATACCTACAAATAGTTCAAATACAAACTTATAAATTATTACGAAACTAGAAAAAAAATAAAATGTTTTAGTTTTTTTGGTTATAAACATTATACCCAGGTAT
>NC_042495.1:75949252-76000541 GCF_005508785.2 Acyrthosiphon pisum | reverse complement strand
TTTATTAAAAAAAATAGAATTTAATAATTTATAATAACAATTAATAATGCATAATATTTAATACTAATTTTACCTACACAATTTCTTGTATATTATTTAAAGAATCAGAGAGAGAAATCTGATGATGTATTACGGGCAAAGCCCCCACAAGTTTTCCATACAAATTTATTTTGATCCCCTCCCATGAAACATTCTCAATTACGCCACTGGCGTGGCACAATTCTACCGCATTGTACAAATATATTTGGAAATAATAATCTACGTTCTATCAAATTCAGACTTTCTTTAATATGAGCTGTATTGAAACATATGAGAATACGTTCAACCTCTAATTTTTTTTTTATTCTATAAAAGTATAATAAAGTGTAAAATCTGTACAAATACACGAATTTTACTAATAGGTACTTTATATAAATTTATATTGACGTTAATAATATAGTAATAATTGTATATTATTGCGCGTAGTATATTATTATTTATATTATTCATTTTTTATTTCACGTGCTCATTTTCATATTATACTTAAACATTATGCCTGTCATTTTTGTATGCTCCATACCAATTATAGTAAACTATAACTATTGAATTAGTGACTTTTGATAATTTAAAATATTTTTTCCAAAACGGTAGCAAAACATTTTTATTTTATTATTAGGTACCAATTATTTTTTTAGATTCTGAACGGTGAATGTAATTCAGAAAATAATGGGTGATTTTTTTTTTTTTTGATTTTTAAATTTTGGTAGCTTATAAATGAATGAAATTGAATTTGATGTATATAATGGTGTTGATAATTGATGATAATGATGCTATATTTTGAGCAGAGCTATGAAACTATTGATTTTACAATAATGTGTGTGTGTATTTTTTTTTTAATTTGTGTGTACACGAAAAGTATTTGAAATAATGCTCCATTTTAAATTTCGGTATCTTTTCTGGTGGGAAAATGAATCTGGTTGGTGCATTTGGAAGGTCAAAATTGTCAACTCCAGTAGTTTTCAAAAGCGTCGGTAAAAACGAAAACAAAAATGAAGATTGAAGGTGGACAAGTAAGTACCGCTCTTCTGCACAGTAGTTGTCGAGTATGTCATTTCACGTAATAGATGTGTTAAATATGAATTCAATGATACATTTTTGCATACAAAAAAATGATTCTGAGTAGTGACGGTATGTCAATCATACTTAAATATAATTGTATTATATACAATTGTACAAAAAATCAAATTTAATAATTACAAAAAACATTAATACAAATCAAAAATATCCCATAGCTATAAATAGTGGAATTTCCGGTAAACTGTTTTTAAAGGTAGAAAAACTTATGAGGAATATTTTGTTATATTGAAGATTTTAGCTATGAAAAAAGGTTTCTTTGAATGTCTAGCTAAAAAACAATTTGAACATTTTTAGAATTTTGATTAATTTTGTCATTTTAATTAAATTATTGTAATTTAAAAATATTATTCCTGGGTAGGTACTATTACAGCTTTTTAACTGTATAATAACATTATAATTCATACACACATTGTTATTTTCAAATACAGTGTTTTCATCAAAAATCAATTCAACCTACTGTATTACTAACTTAATTCCTTTACATTTTAAAATTAATAATATACTTAGTACCTATCATAGTCTGCTAGACTGTCTTCGCTCAGAATCGTTTTTCGTATACAACGATTTTTTCATCATTTGATTCAAATTTAACACATCCATTACATTGACCCACATGACACCTAATGTACAGCAGAGCAGTATCCATCTGTTCACAATTTTTAAATTAAATTTATAATATTTAAAAAAATCTTATAGTAAGTATAAATACAGTTATGAAACATTTTGGTGAACTACAATTTTAGGTAAACCACATACCGATATACTTTAAAAAAACGTATTTAAATGTGCAATAATAGCAATGATGATTTTTATTTTCGTGTTTTGGATGGCTCGAGTGGTCTAAACTTAATTTTGACCTTTCGAGTTATGACGACACTGTAATAACATCATGCTAAAAAAAATGATAACATATATCATTAAAATTACTTCGTGCTCCGACCAATCGTTGCCTTTATTGGTGCTTTTGTCCACTGGATTCTCTGGTGACCACAGTTGTTCTTCAGTTCCTGGTTCTGGTGTCACGTTGGCCAACACCGTTGGACCGGATTTAACGAACGAGCACTGTCGGCCGTACTCTCGCCTAAGCTTACTGTACGTGTAGTTTGCGTTCATTTCCCGAAATTTTTATCACAAGAGACGAATTATTTTATACTTTATAAGTATAACCACGGTCTGTAAATATTGTTTAGATTAAATTTAAGAATAGGTAGGTACTATATCGAATAATTATAAAAAATAAACTTTAGTAAATCATAAAAAATACACAAACGTTATAAGAAAACAGCACATTAAATAATTAAATAATTGTTGCCGATGGTTGTTCACACACTACCAATAAAAATTAAATATGGGACATATATTATGCTTAGATCTGAGCATATTAAAAATATTATGTATAATAAATTATGCAAAAATATGCAAAATAGAATTGTGTATATACCTACCACGCTTGGTGCACTATAACTGTAGTGTAATGATAATTATTATGTTAAATTAACTTTTCTCAAACTTTATTCCTTATACGAAAGACATGCAAATATTGCAAATGCATCTAGATCACAGTCCTGCAAGTGATTGAAATGACTTAAAAAAACAAAAACAAAAACGATCTCTCGAAATAGATGTGATGACTTTGTGACGATTTACATAGCTCTAGGACGGATGAGCTGTGTGCATAAATGTAAGCGGACGCGCGTGTGTGTGTTTGTTTGTGTGTGTGTGTGTGTGTGTGTGTGTGTGTGTGTGTGTGTGTGTAAACGGTCGCCTTAGTTACAATAGTCCATCGTTATAACTATATGTTAAGGTATAGTTATGTTATAGATTTAACAGTCTCCGATGCTATGTAAAACCTACATGCGACATTTTCGTTGTCGTTGTTCCAGACCTCACATAGTTTTCAGTGAATTGGCGATGGAATGGTAATAATACGTATAAAATATTATGTTGTAATGTAGCCGTTTCGGTGACGAGGGTTTTTGCCAAAATGTAAATGATCCGTTAACGTAAATGCCGCATAAGAGTAAAGGACTTATTATGAATTTATCGCGACTAATATATCTTACACGCATATTGGCGTTGGGCATTTCCCGGTAGTCGGTAATGTTCGGAAATGACCGGGAATATCGAATAATTTACGGTAATCAATTACTATTTATTAATCATTATTATGTTATCTCACGGATGGTTTATATAGATTAGATACCTATTCTAACTGTCAATAAAGATATAAGTTCATACTTAGGTAACTTATGGGTGAAAAACGAAATAACTAGTAATTTTCTCTTAATAGTTTTATGGCTAATAAAAATAAAAATAATGATATATGTACAATGATGTAAGTAAGCTAGTTGACTTAAGATGTTAATATTTAAAATAAATTAAAACGAGAGATGAGACGAAAATGATTAATTAAATATTTATAACTGGTAAATTATAACATCCACGTGGTGCTTATCACAGTGGTTTTTAATTAAAATTTATAAACTGTAGTCACTAACTTCTTTTTAGAAAACCTCTTACCTAAGCATTAAAACTTACATAACTATTGAAACACTTAATAAGGGTTCTGAAATATTTTTTTTTGAAATATTTCACGAAACTTTCATGAAATATTTCATTTTAAGAAAAGATGAAAAAAAAATTAATTTGAAACTATAGTAAACGCCTCTACTTAGTTATGTGTATATATAATATATAATAATATATTATTATATATACATATAAATGATATATTTGTTTTATCCGGAATTAAATATTGATTATCACTAATCAGGTAGGTATGAAATCAGACCATCTATAGTGATCATTTATGAAACATATCAAAACACAGTAAAAAAATATATTCTTCATTTGTGAAAATATCATGTGAAATATTTCACATTCACAACCCTACACTTAATGCAAATTAGCAATTTAACTTTTAAAATATTTACATAAACTATCTATATAAATCTCAGAGTATTAATAAACACCTAAACAATAGTTGTAGATTATTCATTTTGAGTTTAGGTACCTACACCAACAAATATAATTTATTTTAATACTTGTAGTATTATTCAAAAATAAAATTTATAAAATATTGAATAGAAAAAAAAGTTTTTAGTTATGATAAAATATGGACGAACAAGTATTTTTAATAAATGTTATTTACGGTTTTTAGTTTCTATCACCTTCGCTATTATAAGCAATTCAACAAGTTCAAAGTAGGTACATAATATTATATTAATATAATGAGGATCAAATTTTTCAATTATTTTTTAAGAAACTCATTGATATTAATACTAGTTAATATTGTTAGCAGTATATTAGAAATAAAACCATTTATACAGTGTACAAGTAAATCTGTATACTTTAGGAAAAAAAAGCAACTGCACGTACCTATGTTTTTTTTTGTGTGTCTAACTACAGCTACGTCTCCCTTAGGAGCACTAAATATGTTTGAACTTTAATTTAATGGGAGGTTTCTAGTACTAGAGTAGATCTTCTTGGGCTTTGATGGATCAAAAGAAAATAATATAAACATAATTAGGAATAACAAGAAAAAAAAAAAAAAATACTGAAAAACTAATATTTATGCAAAACAAGTTTTTGACTATATCAAGTTCGTTAATATTTTGTTACAATTCAGAAATTCGTCAGAAATGAATAACCGTTTCAGACACTTGACATTTTCCAAATATTTAAATAAGCATTTTCTAACAACAATATAATTATCAAAATTAGTTTGCTCTTTAATTCAATTAAATTTTATAGATAGTTAAAATGTTTAATATTTATTTGGTTTTAGGTTTTTAAACATAAGTTTAGAACACCTTATAACCCAGTTATGTCTGTCCATTAGTTACTAGTTGCGATTTGTTGTATTATTATTTTACAGCGCTTCTTTTCAAAATAAATTAATACAAGCCAGTATTAAAAAATATCAACATTTGAGTAATTAGATTTCATGTAATATAGATTCATACTGGCCAATATTCTTATATTAAAAACATTGGTACTAAAATATAAAGGTTACCAAATTCTTTTTAATTTGTAAGTATATGGAATTATATAGTTTATTGCGTTGTATTGCAATACTTTTAGAAACCGGGAATTTAGAACAATTGCAGAGTGAGTTTTGCGAACTTGTTTTTTCCATGTTGTTAACATTTATATTTGTCAGTTTTTACATATGTCAAGAGACTATAGGTAGTAATATGGTAATGTAGTTCAATATAGTTATTGTAACAAAGATAATAACAATCGTACAACGTAGCAAAGTAACGTAGAACAATATAGTAGGCATATATTACATACATAATATAAAGATATAATAGAATAAAATAATATAATAAGAAAATAAACTTAATATAGGTATATAGTGTGACAACATAATAATAGTTATAATAAATTAGGAAACATGGACGGTATTGGCTTAAAGTATTTTATGTTAGGCTATTTGTCAGTGAAAAACTTAAAAAGCTTGGACATTTTTTACTGCAATTAAATATTATTAAAAATATTCAGTCACGATTTTGACAAGTGTTTGAAGATCAAATCACCCGCCGGGCCGCAGCAAAGAAGGTCGTATCTCTGTTTTCACAATTTTTTTTCCAAGTTGTCATAACTGTTTTTGTGTAGTTCCCGCGGAACTGATAGCAGCATAAAACAATCAAAGACTTTCTATAGAATAAAATTCAGTTATTACCGTCTTCGCGGGAACTACACAAAAATAGTTATGAAAACTTTAAAAAAAAAATTTGTGAAGGCAGAGATACGACCTTCTGCGCTGCGGTGGTCGAAATGTGGACAAAATTAGATATTTAAACGAAAAAATAACGATTTTTGTTATTTGACAAATTTTAATCCTAGAAACTTAGAGCATTACACTTTAAGTTAAATTATAATTTTATATGTGCGTGCTTGTACCTTGTGTACGTTGGTCTTGTTAATATAAATAATATATTATTAGTTATTACATATGATATAATATTAGAGTTATAATACATTTTTATATTATATAATATTATATATTTATGTGCGATGTTTCTGGATAAAAGTAGTTCAACTTGCCGTTTTATATATATTATATATATATATTTTTTTTGTCGCATCTACGACGCTATTGGAACTGCTCAAGCATTACATCGACAAACTTATATTATATTATTGATATCCAATGATATTATTAATAAAAATAAGTAAGCTACTCACAATAAGTAAATATTTAATATAAATAATAAATATACCTATTTTTTATTAAATGTCCTTAGAAATAAATACTGACTTATCATTACCGCCTATAGAATCGTTGTTGAAGCAATGGTTTATCATTGAATTCAAATTTAACACTTCTATGCAATAATTACTGATTATATCAATTTTTCCTTCATTTCCATAATTGGGTAGGTACAATACACTCGAAACTACTCTATACCTGTAGCAGAGAGCTGTTTCTCAGTTTTTGAAATTATATATTTACGTTGTATTATTTGATATTTTAGTAGGTATACATAAAACATTTTTATTTGCATATTTCATTACTAGCCAATTTGATAATATTTTTTTATTTTTAAAACGACGTTAAAATATGACGACTATATTATTATTTAATAGTTATAACATGATTAAAGTCTGTTGAAATAGTTTATATGTGAACTCTCGAGCGTGTTGTCGAGCAGAACCGTTCGGGGCTCTTCAGGAATGATTCTCTCGATCTCTCTTTGTCCGTGCCGCACAAAAGGGTGGGCAGGTGGTTTCTTCTTCATTATATTATGTTCACTTGTTTGAAGGTCGTTGATTCATTTAATTATATAATGTTTTGACTTGGGATAGTTCCATGGCGTCCAATATTAAAGTGGCGTCGGAACTCTCAAACTTTTAATAAATGCGTCGTACGTAAACACGTAATGTTCAACACCCCACTGAGTCACGGTGCACACTATAATATTATGTGGCACATCTTAAAGCTTAAGTTAGATTAGGTCCCACGTCTCCACTCAATCTACCTGCCTAGTGGCTATCATTTCCAAACACGTCAGGGTTCCACTATGTATAGTCATAGAGGCGTATATAAGTTTATGGGTAAAGTTATAGATCAATGTTTATTAGTTTTAAGTTATGACTTATAGATAATATAAAAATAAACATATATATTATTATACACTTATAATAATATTAAAAATAAATATTCATATAAAGATCAGCACACATATTTATTATTTCAACGATAATAATGATAATATGTGTTTAAAAAAAACCACGAGTATAATGCGGACCCGAGCAAACGCCGCGACCTAACTCATTAAACGTCAATTGGAGGTGGTGAAAAACTGAATAAATACGATAATTTCTATATATGTTATGCCCTTATTAAAAATGACCAGGTCAGAACAAAACAGAAATACCAAGGCGATTACAGCGTATGTAAATACCAAACCGACAAGGGTATCCTGGGGACCTTAGACTAAGCCTAAAGGGGGTTAAAAAAAAAAAACAATAAAAATAAATGGAAATGCGACTTTCCAGAAACGCGAAACTTATACTGGATCAAATAACGCATCTTTTGGTTGGGTGAGGTTGGGTAATCAAGTGATATATCTTGGAGTCCCTGACTCGGTTACCATTACCCTAAGATAGCCTTTTCGGTTAGGTGTAAATGTATAGGTGACTGACTTCGTCCGGCGATCGCATCGGACGTTATAGTAGCACACACACGCGATGCTCAGGTCTGGACACGTGGCCAAATGTGTGCAATTCGCTAAATGTTCAACAATAGTCGTTGAACCAGTGTAATCGCAATTTGAGTTAATAAGTGACACATTTACTGTTACGTCGATATTCATAGATTCCTGATAACCATCACATACGGATTTGCACATTTTGACGCCAAAGGGCATAAAAATCACATCAGAAATCACATCGGCGTACATATACACATCCGCCTTGCATAAATGTATGATTCTGGTTTCTGTGAATTTATCGCCTGCAATGGATAGGTTCAGAATATTTAAAAACTTTACAAAACTTATATATTCATACAATGCAAGGGCATCCGCAGGGGTGGGAGAAGTAGGGGCAGCCCCCCCTTGGCTTTTTCTGGGTTGATTATCATAATTATTATTGATGATTTTAATGTCCTAAAAAAACTTAAAAATGACATAACATTCTAAATAGTGCAATAAATTATTTTTATTTTTTATATTAAAGATATAAATTCTAATATAAATTTGGTATAAATTACAATATACATTTTAAACTTTTAAAAAATTGTATAGAAGTTTCACAGATAGAACTTATCATTTTGGACTTAATTATTTAATCTGAAAATTAAGTATTTTTTTTTAAATAGCACCTATAGGTTTAGATGATATATTTATTATAAAAATCATGTAAAAAACTTCTGCATATTTTAAAATAAAATTTAAAAAAACTACAAAATGCCCTAAAAATTAAAATCGTCAAAAAATCCAACGTAGGCAACAAGTATCGTGTAGTTAGATTTGGAAAACAATGCAAAGTGCATTGAAATCCCAACTTCATTCATTAGCATTGTAATATAAAATATCGCAAAATAAAATTTTTTTAAATTAAAAATAAAAATATATTTTTTTTTTTTACAGATTGATTTTTATTGCACTCGATTATGAACGTCAGAGCTAAGAACGTTTCTTTTATAGATTATGAGATGTAGTGGTGGGGCCAAGTGCAATACTACATTTTAATAAAAAAATTAAATGTAGAGACTAGAGATAGATGGTATACCTAGAATAGTTTAAATTTTTCAATTTTGTGGTATCACTGACTGAATAAGCTAGAAACATTTAAATTTTATAAATGACCTAAAATTGTTAAACCAACGATAACATTTTATTTATTAAAAAGAAATGTATTTGCTAATTTAAAATTACTTAACAAAATTAATTCTGTAAGATTAAGTTTTAATTGACTATCTACGTGTAATTCATAAATATTTTTACATTCCCTGCCTATATAAAAGAAAACATGTCACAAAAATACTTTATCACTAATAAGAAAGTAAAACAAAAAATGTAAAAAGGAAAATATTTTGCCCTCCCATTGACAAATTTTTGCGGACGTCCTTGATAACACGATATTATAGGCATGTGTGCAATGTTTCATATCTCAGATTCATCTAATATGTCCCGAGTCCTCACCGGCCATTTCGAGTTTAACCGGCCCGGTTAAGGAGACAGATAAGATAATACAGTAGAACTTTGATTGTCCATCTACCGATTAACCGTCTTTTTCGGATAACTGTCAGGGGTCGCATGCGTATGGTCGCAGTGCACTTGCGTATGCACTTGCGAGTTGCGGTAACATCTTATCGCCTTTTGTGCGAGCCTGTGTTGTCTTTCCGGCAATATCTGCTAGATTTAGGTGATATATTGTATCTAAGTTTTATGGGTGAGATAAGCGTGCCAATAAGTATGTACTTAACAGAAATCGTATAAATATGTCATAATTCTTAAAGAAAATAATAAATAATGTATATACTGTATGTTATCCATGTTTAAAATTTAAAATTTCTCACTTAACCGTCTATTCGATTATCCGTCTTGGCTCGAGTCCCGAGACTGACGGTTAATCGATGTTCTACTGTACTAAAAAAAAATACAAGTCCGATCAAAAAATATATATCCACCGCTGTGACCCATCATACTTCAAGCTTCAAAACCCTCCGAAAACAGAGTACCTAGTACTATATTTAATATACACCTATAATGTGCTCGAATTGGGAAAAATTAAGTAGAGGAGCTCAATCTAACGATTTAAAAACTGCGTTTCAAGGGCACAATTATTCAACACAAACCATACAAAAAATAGTAGGGGTACACAAAAAAAAATAAAAATAGTAGGGGAGTTCCGTCCCCCTGCGCACCCCCCCCCCCCCACCAATTCGAGCACTGGCCATATATCAGTGTAGGTATATATGTTTATGAAATTATACGGTCTGTGCGCGGACAGGGTCTTGTGAAAATTAAGGTGAAAAGTTGTAAATACGCATAATATAACGAACCCAAAATCTCGAGTGGATCCCGGAACAGTCCTTCACCGCATAACTTGACATGATCGTCTTTATTGTTTCGAGTTGGCTCCCGAATATCTTCGTCTGAAACGATATCAGAGCGTATACCCTATGCCTGTGTATTGTAAGATATATCCTATAGGACGTACTGTTTGTGTGATATTTTAATGTGAAAAATGTAAAATGTCTATTAATTTTAAAATGTACGTTTAAAGTGCGTATTTACTGTGTAAAGGACTTGGATAGATCACGACCAACTGGAACAGCAATAGCAATATCGAAATTACTTGAATCATAGCTGTACATTTTGAACTCATATCCGTGTAATTTTTGTAAAATTAGAAAAATTCAATGGATTACGATTAGCTTGATTTAAGTATACATACTCAGTTATATGGACGATTCGACAGTTTATAATTATTTTTGTTAGAATATCTAACAATTATATTATTATTTTTATAATAATACAAGACGTTACTATAGTACCAATACTTTTTAAGAAACTGAATATATTAGCTGTATGAATTATTACAGCTTATGTTTGACTACTACAACATTAAGGCGACAATTATCACGATCTATGATTTTTTTATGCTCAACGTGTTGGTGAAAATAAAATTACTTATTACTCATTTTTACTTATAATATATATACAGACTTACAGTATACACTATACACAACTAATAACTATAGTAAGTACTATACACAAGTTGTAAAAGATAAACCAATTTTAACTTTTTATTCGTTCACATAATATATTCTGATTCTCCCACAAAATTGAAAGGCGTCTTACATTTCATTAATCACCTTTATTATAAAATCAATACTTTCATTGTAATTTAAATCTAATGAAGTGCATTTTCCCAAAACTTTAAAATGTATTGTAGTTGAGTTCAATTTTTAATAATTCAGTAATAATTGCTCTATTTGTTTTATATCACTTTGATCCATAGGTGCTAGAAAGGTTATTATTGTGAGAACATTATCTTACAGCTATAAAGTGGGGGGAGGTACCTAGTGAGTAAGTACTGAGAAAGTATTGGAGATATTTTGTAGGCATTAGTAAGATATTTTTAACATGAAATAGCTGTCTCATCAAGTAAACATTGGATTTAGAATACAAACTGATAGGTATTATAGGTACATAAAATTTTAAGTTTAAGAAAATAATGACCTAGTAGTCCCCTAACCTGTTGTCCGGAAGGCAATACTTAACCATGACCTCATGTCATTACTGTTTAAATATCTTATGGAAATCGATAATTCAACTTTTAAAATATTTACATCAATTTGTTCTATACATTTTAGATTATGAGTGGAGCGATGAATGTATTGATTTTACAATTACTTTTTTTTTTAAATTTGTGTCTGATAAACGATAATTAGTCAAAGTAATTCTTCGATTTTCAACATCAGTATCTTGTTCGATGGGAAAGTGAATCTAGTTGGTGCATTGAGAGATCAAAATTTAAAATTCCCAATAGTTTTCAAAATCACCGGGAAAAACAACTTAAAAATTAAGGAAAAACGGGAATTTTTACGCAAAACCGGTTCTTGATAAAAGAGATTTTGGTTTTTGGCGTAATTCTAAAACAAATGACCGTAAATACATGAAATTTTCACTGAATATTTATATCCCACCAAAAACACTTCGTTATAACTTCGTGTAAAAAAAAAGCTAAGTTAAAAAAAATAAATTTAGTAATGATTAAATCTTTAAAAGACTTGATATAATATGGAAACTAATTAAAATTCCATTTTATAATATTACAAATACCTATGATGACAAATAAGATCAATTGTAATGTTAAATACTTAGTCAACATATTGTTGATACATTATTAAATACTGCAGTGGTTACTTAATTGTATTTATTTAAGTATACTTCTACGTCCTGCCAAATATAGTTAAGCAATACGTTGACTAAGTAGGTATTTAACATTACAATTGATCTTATTTGTGATCATAGGTATTTGTAATATTATAAAATGGAATTTTAATTAGTTTCCATATTATATCAAGTCTTTTAAAGACTTAATCATGACTAAATTTTTTTTTTTTAACTTAGCTTTTTTTTTACACGGAGTTATAACGAAGTGTTTTTGGTGTGATATCAGCTATTTTTTTTATGAAATAAGGCGCGATTTTATATGACTGTATATAAATGACTGTATATGACTGTAATAATAATCCATATAGCATGCATCGTTGGCCTCTTGTTATATCTTTTTTTCTATTTTAGTTTTTTTTTTTTCTAAAACTATAGTATAAACATTAGGTATATCGTTACATTTAACCTATATTTTATAATTATGTTTAATAATTGATGTGTAATGGGCTTGAGACTTGAGTCATAGATGGACAATGATGGCATATGATTTGTCATCGACCTTAATATTGTTGCCACGGGTAATTACCAGATTGTTTATTTTATTATTATTGTATTATTATTTTATTTTATTATTGTTTTTAAGTTTTCAGCATAATAATTTAATACCGTAGAGCTGGAACACGAATTCACTAAACAATCACTGTCGTTGAGTCGTCAGCACTATTTAAGATAGTACCTAGGTATAATCTATAATATACTATCTTGCTGGTCGTCAGCAATACACCATACACGAATTGGTAATATGGTTGCCAGCGACTGACCATATTACCAATTCGTTTATTACCAATTCGCCAATCGTCTTACGTCGTCGTCGTTGCCGCCAGCATCGCGAAGAGAGTAGTGGGGATTGATAAGCGGTAGGTCGGGACGAAAATATCGTAAATATCCCCCGACCCACCGCTTATCCACCCCCACTGTTCCGTATACAAAATCGGTCTACGAATCTGCTAGCGAGTTCCTCTGTTCTCATCTGCACAATATTTCTGATCGATTGGTACCTTATACGACTTTATATGTTCAGCCGTTTGCCCTGTAGAGGTTGACAAAGGATTGACATAAATTAGGACGGTTTTTCAATTTTAAAACTCGAACTCATGTTATTATACGTTAGTGGCTACTCCGCTATGCTTACGTCATAAAATATTGAAAATATTTTGACTTGTTTTGAGCTGTTTACGGACATTATTAATTTTCAATTTTTTAATTTTTTTTTCTGAGAATGTCAATAAAATTTTAAAATAGGTTATATAACAATTTTTTTATTCACAATAATATCATCAAATATACTTAGTAATATCAATATATCATAGGCTGACTGACCGTCTTCGCTCAGAATCGTTGTTCGTATACAACGATTTTTATCATTAAATTCAAATTTAACACTATCCACTACAGTGACCCACTTGCAACCTACTGCACAGCAGAGCGACACCAACTTGCCCACCTTTTTTTAATCTTTTATTTATAGAAACACGTAAGCAAAAGTTATTGATTTAAAATAAAAGTTATCAACAACGGAAAATAGGTAACACTGCGTCTCACGCCAGTCACCAGGATAAGAGAAGAAATCGGATAACGCTGTCGCGATTCTCTGGTTTTAAACTATTCTGTACTCGATTGTACACTTTTCACTTATGTGGTCGTCTACAGACTCAAAACTATTCTGCACTTGAACGGTCTTGTTACTTATTACGTGGTCATCTAAACTATTCCGTATACACGATCGCACTTGTTACTTACTATGCGGTCGTCTAAACTATTCTGTACACGATCGCACTTGTTACTTACATGTTACGTTACATAATATTACTTGGCCGTGTACGTATAGTGTCTGAGAATTAAACTTAATTGTGCTTGTGTGTACCTATGTGTATATAGGTACATGTCATGTGCATCAAATCGAATTATGGTCGTATATGACACCGTTTAGTGTTTACACGTCATGCACTTAAATAGAAACATATACATCGTAGACTGTTAAATCTCATATTATATTATTATGTGTCGAATAACTGTAATTAAAAAGTTTGTATTTACGATGATTAATATGTTATATTAAAATCACACGTCTTACATTCGGTATATCAATATACCTATAGTATACTCAAAATCAATTAAAAACTTTGAATTTTTTTTGGCGGAAAGGTGACAAAAATTGTGTCATTTCGTTTCTAAAATAAAGTGTCTTTTCAACATTTTAAATTCAATTTTAGTAAGATTACGGTCTTATAATAAGATAAAACTGCATAATAATTATAAGTACATATTCAAAATATACGCTATATCAATAGAAATATAAGATACAAAATATGTATACATTAATTAATCAATTAATATTTTAATTTTTATCACTAATTTTAATCACTATAATATTTACCTGGGGTTGAATTGGATCTATAAAGATAACTATTTACACCATTTTTTTTTATAATTTACGACGAACACGAATGTATTTACTTACTAATTATATATTATTAAATATTTTAATTGATAAATAACAATAAAATATGTTTTTTATAGCGAATGAACTTTTTTTTAGAGACGGTTAGTTATTACTATAGTGATCATCGTTAATGTTAAATTTAAATATTTAAGGAAAAGAAAATTGCTTAAATTAAGGCTTTTGGAACGTATCCAATAAATTTGCCATTAGATGAAATCAGTAAAATACATTCTACGAAATACGAAGGTTCGTAAACCCGTTCTTACACTGATCTTAAACTTTCAGAAACTAATAACGCGAAAGAAAAACAATTTTATAACAAACCTACTCTAACAAATGTAATTTCCTATACTAAAATGTATGTCAATATCAAATTTAAATTACAAAAACTCATGAGATGCCGTCAAATAACTGGAACTGGAGCTGTAAAAATAGTACAAGTTGAAATAAAAATAAAATTTGATCTTAAATATTATACTATACCTATGTCCTATGTATATGAATATAAAATAAATACTCATAATATTATATTATTATACGTTGGACGTCTGGTATATGTATAATAAATAATAAATTATGCATGATTGGATCATGATTGGATTTCTTTGAACAAATCAATAAGCGAACTCGTTTAACCCGTAGGTCAGTTAATAATTTCAATTTATTTGTAACGATTTTCTGAGTAAGTACAGACAAAAAAAATTAAATAAATATAATATGAATATTTCACGTGGTTATAATAATGTATGATAAACTGTAATTAAACGCGCTGCTCAAATTCAGTAATTTTGTGTTCATAAATATGAATTATTATTTGATTCGTGCCAAGAGGGCATTTTTTAGATTATTTCTAGGGGGTATTCTTCTAAAATATTGTCCAAGAATGGATGCATGAATTTTCACTTTTTCTCTTTAAGTTGTTTTTTCAGGACGGTACTTAATTTTACTATGTATAATAATATAATATACCCTTTTTCTTTTTATATTATTCGACCAGAGCCATTCATGCTTTTGAGTGTGAATTCAAGTTTTGCGTAGATCAATAATACTTTCACTATTTTATGTAGGAACTAATTTTAATAGCATAAGATTTTTAATAATAAAAAAATTAGTTCGTTATTAAAAAAATGTAAAAACTCTACTGATAAAAAAAAAATGAAGAGTTATAGTTATTATATTAAAAATTATATTTTTGTTAAATAGTATTGAAAATGCTTCAAGCTTTATAAAGTATAAAGAAATATTTTTTTCTTATAAAAATACAAAAATTAGTATATATAAGATTTGCATTACCCCATCTGGTATAAAGGTATTATACAAAAATATATTGTTTTTATAACCTTTATAGTAATTTTGACAATATTTATTTATTTTAATAATAATACTATGTTACACAATAAAACATTATTGAAACGGAAAATCATCATACTTATATAGATCAAATATTAATTGCATGACAACTAACATAATGTTACAATTTATCTATACCTAGTTAATAAAAAAAAAAAAATGTAATAAATATAACAGTGAGCGCACGCACGCTGATCAAAAAACACATTGACACGTCATATCATATTTTAATATTTATTGTTATGAAACACTGATTATGGACTTGTGTTTTGTGTTCATGCTACTCATAATTTACTTTTTTTATTCCATCCATTTGTCTGTTGTGTATTTGTATGCCATAATATTGAAGTTTATTTATTTAAGATGCATTTTTTTTATATACATTTAATTGATTATTAATATTTAATCTGTATTTACTATTTTGTTTGCTTATCAATATTTTTATTTCAACGAAACTGTAGATAATCAATATTGTTTTAATTTGTTGCATCTCGAAAACTTGATACATCTATATTCTATATGAATATTTGGTATTCATGTCAACTTTAAAACGTTTAACCTTTTTTTAAGCAGTAAATAATTTAATTTCCATTTATAATACATTATTTTCGTTATAAACTACTATTAATAAAAAAAAATGTTAATACCTCCCCAGATTATTTTATTTTGTTAATAAATTTAAACCACCAATCCAACATAGGCAAAGCTGCTGAAGGTAAACTTTACATATTATATATTAACTATGTATTATTGTACACGTTTATACATTTATTACTGTTTACAGTGTAGAGTATAGTATATACATTACAATCCATTAAAAACCTTTAATGGCCTTTTCGAGTATAAAAGAGATATATACGATTTTATAATTTGGTTACGTTTGTAAATGTCTATCATAAAGTATGAATTTAATTACTTTATGGAAATTGTAAAGAAAACTGTAGTACCTAGTGCTTGGATAAGAGTATAATTAAATTACGGTATATTCAAAATGTCAAACGATATATTTGCTTAAAAAGTCGCGATATTTATAGTACTCTGTAGTGTTTAGTGAATCATCAATATTTTTTTTTAAATCACCATTTTATATCATAGGTAGTTAAAAGTAGAATACTTTTCTAAAAATGTTGAAGCATAAAGATTGAATAAACAGTTTTTTATTAATACCTAGATAGTTTAATAAAAATAATTTAATTTTTCAATTTTTTTTTTTAGTTCATTTAAATAAATTATCTAGATAAGTACTCATAGATAACTAGACTTTTATCTAGATGAAGATAAAGATAACTGAGTAGACATTTATCTAGATAAGATAAAAGATAAATAATTTTTATCTAGATAAATTTATCTAGATATTTCCCAACACTGCCGAGCAGACAGCAAAACAATTTTGATTGCAATACTGTAACCAGAGAGACTATGGATAAAGGTATTTACCTAGGTAACAAAAACATCTAAATCCTATAATTGTGGTGAAGGGGGCGTGAAAGGGATGCGGGAAAACGACACGACCGCCACCGCGGCTGCCGCCACAAGACAATATTCCGGCGCGGCATTTCGGGGGGTGGTGATTAATCACCAGCGAAATTAATTATTCCATTTACTTTAATGGCGTCATTTTTTATTAAGCGTCGTGGGCACGCCAAAATAGCTTCCACGTGCCACTACCGTGTTGGTAGCACGCGTAATTCGTTATTCATAAATAATCGGCACGTAATTAAATGTATACGATGCGTACACTGTACAATGTACAATGTACATAGAGTACCTACACCGCGTATATATAGAGTGACCCATATAACTGCAGGCTAAACACAATATGTCCATATTGGACGTCTTGTAATGACAACATTGACAACTTTTATTTTTTATTTCATAAGTAGAATATAACATTCCTTTATTAAATGTATTAATACATTGTAATGTGGAATAAAAAAATGGAAAACAATATTGTAATATAGCATTAATAGAAGTTATTGCGATTTAAACTACTGTCTAGATATCAAGAACATTAGAAAAAATGATATAAAAGCTATATATTAGACCAACTATATAGTGACCAGCTATTTTGTGAAAACTGGTCCACGAGAAAAGAAGATAATACATCAACTTGCTGCATTAAAAAGGGACATTTTACGAAATATATTTTATCCGGTATATCGGGTAGTAGACCAAACCAAAGAATACTCGAAAACAGACATCACGGGTAGTATCGCCTGTAAGAAAAACCAAATATCTTAACATATAGTTGAGGTAATAATCGGAATGTTTGGGATATTTGTGGAGATCGAAATAGATGTATTGTATCGAAAACAGCCATTAGGTAAATAAATACAAGAGACGACCACTCGAACTCGGTAGACCAATAGGATCAGATGAATAGACTCCGCGAAAAGAGGTACTTAATATGTGAGTCTGAATGTCTGATAGACGGGAATCGGGAATGCAATAATATACTGGGAATTGAGTAGAGAAATATGGTAAATATATAAAACTAAGTAACTGACTTATAAATATTTCAAACTGAAATACAATGAAAAACCATAAATACAAATCTACTTAGAAAATATGCGTAGCCATTTAAATGAATCGCTTCGTATATAATATTATAGATAGTAACACACTGGCATTCGCAGGCCATATGATATAGTAGATGTAAATTCAACTTTTGTTTTTGCTCTGGTCGTCCCCTCTCGCGGATCGATTCGAATACATAAATTCGCCATATTATGTGTATGTTTGGTGTACGGCAAATGTCGTATAAATATAATATATAGCTCATATAATATATTTTATTGTTCAGCGTGACAAAACAACGTTTATTATATTATTATACGGACCAGGCTATGCGCCACACAGTTTTTGTTTCCACCAGTGAAATCGATAATCGTACTCGACTGTTGTGTGTCTCTATGTGTAAATGTATGGCGTATGTGTAATAATAATGTGTATATGGTTCTGTCCTATTGTGTATATATGGCTAGCAGTTATCGAATTCTCAAACCGTAAGCACGGGACTTCGGTTTTCCCACGTAGGTATTTATGTGAAATATTCGACGAATTGAAATACTGAGATTTAAAAAAAAAGTGACGCGACAAGAAATGGATGGTTTCTATAGTGATTTATAATCTGAGCGAAGAATATTACTTATTCGCTTGTTACAAAGCTGTTTTTTATGTCTGTAAACATTTCACATTTGTACACAGGTACAAAGAGCAATTCGATGCATATCCCATGGTTCTGGTAGCGAGTCAGTAGTAGATTGCATAATACGGGAATGGGCCACTTCAAGTGTCCTGCGTTTTAAAATTTATATACTAAGGAGTTTTCATATAAAAAAGAGCAATAAAAAAAGGACATTTTGAATACGTTCTGACCCTTGGGACTTTTAAGTTCTGAAAACTGACCCTTTGGTATGTTTGCCCATCCATGACATAATAAGTATGCTTTTTAAAAGCCATTTTTTTGATTTTCTCACGTTTTCTTATAATGGGCGAGGAAAATTATCCGCTCCAATTTACAAAAAACCCGATTTTTTTTCTATAGTAAATTATTCTATTAAAATTTAATTTTAAACTATAATATTATAGTTTTGTATAATATTTATTGTATACTTAAGTTATTTTTTATTTCCTTAATCCCAAATAAAACGCATTGTTAGGAAATTATGTGTTATTTATAATTTATGTATGTACTTTAAATAAAATATTTGAAAGGTTTTGAGTAGGATAAATTTTCATCATTTGATCGTAAATAATTCATCACAAAACAATAAATCGCAATTAGCAAATCATTTTACAGAGTGACAATTGGAAACTCACTAATTTTTCTTAAATTTGTTGTATCGTAAATCACTTATTACGTTTTTAATTAATTAGTCGCTACCTATCTTTTATAATCTTTCGTATATTAGATTAATAACTCGCACCATATAAACTATAATATGTGATATGTCTATATATAAAACCCATTTTTGTAATTATAAAGATAGACATTTTGTAGATACAAACCATGGATCTCTTCCGTTATACGTATACAGTTTATTATTACACGGGACACCCCTTTTTTTTGGGAGGGGGGACGTCAGTGATGCCCACGTTGCCACTCTCTCGCTGCGCTGCGCTTTGACAAAAATGTCGAAAATATCCCTCGACATGGTAAGCAACACCAACCTCAAGTTGGTCACAGGGTAACCACTGTATATCCACTCTTTATACGTATTATTCGTATACCACTATTTAAATTGAACAGTCGTTATAAAATTAAGGTCGTTATTCCCATTTCGCAGCGATCACAGCGGAGCGAGTGGATGGTAACGCGGGCATCACTGACGTGGTATATGTATAACGGGAAATATCCCAAACCAGAATTATAATAAAACAAATAGAGAAGATAATTTCAAAAAAGTAAATTAAATATAAATTTCAAAATTTAAATTTAAGTTTAAAATGGTATCCTTCATGTCCGTTCCTGGTAATGTACGTAGAAGACTCAAAAAACAGTGGCCGCTAGAAACCTACAGAGATGAAAAAGAAAAAAAAGCATTTAATAATACTTAAAAATCAGGGATCGAAACCGTTTCAAATTTTAATGGTTACGGTTTTAGTTCTTGAGAACGGTTTTCTAAATTTTCTGGTTTTGGTTTAAGTTTTAAGATCAGTTTTTAAAATTTTTTGGTTTTGGTTTCGGTTTCAAAAAAGATTTTTCAAATATTTTATCGGTTTAAAGAACGGTTTTAGAAAATTTTCGGTTTTGGTTTTTGGAACGGTTTTTAAAAATGTCCATTTTATTTTCCTGTCTAATTACTGTAGATTCGATTTTTATTATCTATTAACTATTATAAGGGCCAAGTCTAAAGCCCTGAAATATGGCTACTTTGTATAATTTGTGTACAATATACGATATAACAAATTTACGTTCAGCAGAACTAATTTCGTGTTATTAACTTGAATATTTCATACCTAGTTTAGGTGCCTCATGCAGTCATGCCTAATTTTGCATTCGACATAATATTATGTTGTTATATTATGGTTGAGATCATTATTCGATTACATTAATATTTAATTGTATATTACAATAACATCACACTATATTATTTGTATTTGAAATTTTGAATCATAAGTTTAGTAATAATATATTTCGTAATACTCAGTAATTGCATCGGGATTATTATCAATAAATCCGAACATAATAATTTCTTTGTATAAAAATACTAGAATTACAAATAATATAATTAACTTTATGAAATTCAAAGAAACCGACATGAGTTTCAAATTTTAATCGGTTTTTCAAGATCGGTACAAGAACGGTTTTTCAATTCTATGGTTTACGTTAGGGTTTTGAAAACGGTTTTTTAAGGTCCTAGGTTTCGGTAACGGTTTTTTAACCGGTGTTTTAAAGCATTTGGTTCCTGTTCCAGTTCCGGTGTTCAGAAATGAGAAAACCTCGGTTTCGATCCCTGCTAAAAAGTATCAGATCGGGTGGCGCACTGCGAATGCCTATTCAGAAATGATAACCTCTTGTCACTTATAACCATTATATTATAAGCTATTCAATTTATTTGTAAATAAAATAAGTTTATAATTTAGATAGGTATTTGTTTATTTTATTGTGAGTTGGTTGGCTTAATTGTTATCATTATATAGAATGTAATTATTCATGCTTAATTTATATTGTTATTATTCATTCTTTTATTAATTAAAAATGTTGATTTAAATATTAAAATATGGCGTAGGACGTTGGTACCATACTGTATATTATTATAGTGACCTAATGCAAGTTGCGATAAAATATTCTTTCTGGACATTTTTATTACGATGAACTATCTTGTGATCAATTTATTATTTGCGAGGAATTGTCTTGACGTAATTGCTGGTTGTAAATTATTTACAACGAATTCGCAGGACACCGTACACCGTCTGATTTACATTTTTTTTGTATATTTAATGCTTTTTTTAGAGTATCTTATATCGAGGACACAATTTTTGTGTATCGTAGTCTGATCTAGACGTAATATTATATAGTCGTGGTAACGAGATAGAAATCAAAATCCCCGACGATTACTTGAAATCCCTTGAAGTCTTAAATGATCGCGTATAATAATAATATGCGCTCATTAGCGACGCATCGTTAACTACCAGCGTGTGAGTCGACGAGTTTGTTGGCACATCATATAATGTTGTTTTCGACTGCGACGAATGGAAAATATATTATAATATGCATATACCGTGCCCTCGAGACCCGAGTAAGTGGCCACTCGTCCGCGGGATTTGTTGACGGTGCTAGACGATGATCTCGTTGAAAGTTTTTGCGATGGCGCGGGAAAGAGGTATAATAATTATTAAGGGACTTAGATGCTTGTTGTTGGGGAGGGGGAGGGGTGAGGTTGTGTGGATGAGGAAGAGTGCACTCGAAACACAGCCCGCTAAGAGTATATTATAATATAATATAATACTTACGATTATAATATTTACGTACACCTATTTTTAATACCATGTGCTAATGTATATAATATAGGTATCTGCACTGGTGATGTTTACGCCAGCGACCGCGATTTTATCGTTTTTTTTTTCGTTTTATCGATCGTATAGGTTTCCCGTGTCGGAAAAGCGAAATCGGAAAATTTTGTCAGCACGTGATTATGTGATTCCGCCTCGATGGCACATTTTAGGAGTACCGCGTGATAATGAATATATATCGATTGCCCCGCTCCAGTGGACCTTTTTTGTTCGTACCATTGTTGTTCCACTATATAGTATAAAGACGGGGTTGGAAGAAACTATTCTGAAGAGCTGTATAGCTTTTACAACAACTGTGTGTGTGTTTATGTTTTATGCTTTTTTTTCGGTGAACACTTTTTGGGTCACTATAAAATCGCTCGAAATGTTTCATCTGAAATTTTGAAATACTTTCGCTAAATTGGAAATTGGATATGCATCTGGCTTTAAAACTTTTCTATAGAATTTCGGGAAAATCACGTAAAACGAATAAAATATTAAACTAAGACATCATTCGCGTAGCAAATGAAATATCACTGAATATGAAATACGCGTTTATATTATAATTGGTCAATCAATAAAATATTGTTGAAACATAATATTATATTAGGTACTATCATTGCAAGTTTTACCTACGAACAAATTAAAATCAACTAAAATGTAATGTACAATGATTTAGGAACATAATATTATGTACAATAAACGTTTTGAGTGTATCCAGCAAAAAATAATCATCAATATTTATATGTGGCCTGATGTGGCGTAGTGGTTGGTTTCAGTCACAAAACGTGTTCTAAAGTCAAGCATTAGACGGTGTCTCTAGTTCTCAGATGGGTGACCAACCGGGTTCTACTGTCAAATCCTTGCCTGTACATGGACACGCGTATTCTAACCAACCGTATCCTCCCCCACTGTTAAAAATCTACTAAAAAATAACCACCCAGTGCTTTATGCTGCCGCGGATTAATAAATAAAAAAAAAATACATATTTATATATTAGTTAGCTACATTAAATTGCAATGTGCTAAAAAAAGTATGATAATTAAAATAGTTTATAAATATTAAATGATTTGAATATATTTTTAAATGAATAAAAATGTTTAAATTAGTATTAGGCTTGTCAATAGATAATAAAATGTCTATAACAGTTTTATGTTATTAAAATAAAATAAACAATAAAATAATAATATTACCTAAAAATAAAGTAAATATTTTTATCCTAAAAATACTAAATATACCTAACTATACTGTTATGTATACTGTATACTGTTAACATTTAACTAATATGTGTATATTATTGACTACAAATTTGTATGAAATGTTGACTGTCGAATAATGTTAATGCCAATATTATTAATGTTTTTAAGTTTTCTAATAATAATCTTTAAAATCTAAAAATCTGTTAATGTTTTGTTTTATCGACACCCCCATAGTGTTGCGTAACTATCACAGCACATCACGTTGTGTCCAGAGCTACACTCAGATAAGTTTTTGAAAAAAATTATGATTTGATAACCATGTAAAAGTTATCATTTATCGGATATCAATATTTTATATTAATTAAAAAAGTATTATGAGTTATGACGTGTTATGTATTTTAATGTTCTTATACAACTTGCTCGTTACTTTTAATAGTCTTAAAATTTTATAGTTTACCTGAATATAAACTCTGATTATTTCTTTTAAACTTCCGTATAAGTAATAACAACCGGACTGTAATTACTAATTGATATTTAATTATAGGTATATAATGTAAACTATGACGTAACAACATTTTATTGGAATTTTACTGTTATTTACTTAGAATCAAATCCGTTGGTAGTTACTCTCAATAATAAATTATACTTATGTACATACACCTAAACGACGGTGCAGACCTCGTTCGAAGTAATGCAAAAGCAATAACTAAAAGATTGTCAACAACAATGTTCGATAAACAAAAAAATACACAGAAAGTTTAAATCGTTTTCTAAATGCAGAACTATAATAACACTTTCAAAAATAGTTGGGGAAGAGGGCTTCTATACTTAGTTCTTAATTTTTTATAGTCTAAACTATAGGTACCACTTGACTATTATATAGATTAAATATACAAATGTAAAAGATTTTTAACTTAACGAATATAGGAGAGATATAATAAATATTATAATATTTAGGTTAAACAAAAAGAAAATTCAACTTTTATTCTTTAAACGTCGATATAAATAATCCGTTCAAATAACAGACGATATATCGTCCAAAGTATTGTTATGGTATATGACGGTTTTTTTACTAACTTCAACAATAAGCTTCCTTAATTTAAATCATTAATCATCAAAAAGATCACTTCCCAGACAGCAATTTTTTGTTTAATAATATTATTATAACATTATAATAACGAATAATATTAGTATAACGTTATTTTAATACTATTATAACATTATCATTACAAAATGCTGTCTGGGTTTATTATAATATAATAATATATTATGTTATAATAAGTATAGGGTTTTATAAATAGTACGAAATTAATATATTTTTAAAACCTAAATTTTAAACTTGGTGCATATAAACTAAATCAAATTTTTTTTTTCCTCATTGCTCTAGATCTTGGCAACTATGACCATTAGTTATTGTAGGGGTTACGGTTGTTACGGTCGATAAGGTTGGTATGGTTGGTACGATTGGTAGGTAACACGTGTATGTGTGGCAAGGTTTTAGCCTCTATGGACCAGGGTGGTCACCCATTCGGGAACTTGGAGCAGCGGCCGTTGCTTACTCTCAATCACGTCGAGTGATTGATTTTAGCCACAAATCGAATATTTATTACAACTATAATCGATTTATTTTAGATTCTAACGTAACGTACGTAGACGCGTATGTATCGAAATTCGAAAGTAATGTGTTTTGTTTGTGTCTGGGAAAACTTTTACTAGGTATATAGTAGAAGAAAATGATTTGATCATCAACATCGATGGATGTTTCTTGTAGAAAATTGGATCTAGTTGATTCTTTTGTGATGGTAAAAGTTGTAAATTCCCAATAAGTATGATTGTATGAACATTTGTCAAAATTTGAATATTATTATTAAAATAATATTAACAACAAGTTAATAAAGACCGTCTTTGCATAGGATCATCTTCGATTTATTTTAGTTTTAAAAATTATTCGTTTGGTCAAAATGTTAAAAATGCAATACGAGGGCCTTCACAAGGCATGGTTTTTAAATACTTTGTGTTCAAATATTGACAAAATTCGTCAAAATCACGAAAACGTGCAATTTATTTTGAAGCTAAAATATATACCATTTTTAATTTAAAAAAAATAAAGCTTGATAATTTAATACACGGTTTATCATAAGTACTATATCAAACAAATCACAATTCATTTTTAATTATAATAGATAGTTCTTTCCCTAGGTACTTATTATCACTAAAATCAATGTCAATGTAATATAAACTATTATATAGTACATAATATACATATACACAAATACGCTGACCACACTGTCTCCACTCACAGTCGTTTTTCGCATATCTTAATATTATGTAATTTTCGATTACTTTGCGGTATCGTCATTGATTTCAAATTGTTTCACAGTTGTATCCACTTTTCCACATTTTTTATTTTAATATTTTTAATTCAATACTTGTGGAGCTGTTATTTACGTTTGTACCAGTATGATAAACGCTAACCTTTGAACTAAATATTATTTATAAATTAAATTTATCATACAATTATTATTATTATATAATACCTAATAAATTGTTCATTAACTATTTTTCATACATGTTATCGTTGTTATCAAATATTATTTTTACGCAGTGTTTAAGTGTGATAACTTATAAGACATAACCGATTTTCGTATTATAATTTATATTACAAATTAAAATTAATATAAGAAAAAGCCATTTGTATATTTTGATCGGTGCTACTCTATTAAATCATATTAATAAATATATTAAATGGAACACGTTTCGTTTTCTGAATATTAAAACATCTTACATTTGAGGCACGTTAGTAATTTGTCCCATAGAACTCGCACTCTGCTCTTGCACACAATAATATTATAATAAACTAATAACGGTGAATATGTAGTAATATAGTATACAAACACGTGATCGTTATAATACAGCATACTGGCGTATATAATGGTCTATAATACTTGAGTATATTATACAACTAATATACATTTACGAAGAATTCACAAATTATATATGATATTTATAATGATTAATGATAATAATATGGCCTGTGGTGATATGAATTTGATACCAACAAATTTAATAAACGTATAACATATGCCAAAATAATTTAATTTAGAAGTTAGTATAACTTTATAAGTCAATAATAGTTATATCGGGCTAACGAATATATTATCTTGTTTACACTGTTGTGCAAAGGCCAAAGACCGGCTGACCTCTCTTTTGGCGCGTTCGCACTACGGGCTGAGTCACAATCAAAATCCCAGTGTCAGCGGATTCTCACGGTTTCGACCGCAACGCCGTCCAACACCCTATTTCCGGAGCTTTGCTTAAGCTTACAAAATACTTTGTATAAAAATAATATTTCGTATGCCCAGGGGTTTAAAACAGTGATTATTTTACTAAAGTTTTACTTGGATTTTTCAACCATGTACAATTTACGTAAATACAATTAAAAATATTCTAAACAAGCGTCGTATACCTACATTATTAGGTAGGTATTGCTATTCTTGCAAATAATCCGTAGTAATGTAATGAAAATAACAGTATATAACCTATTTTTCCAGAATTAATATCTAGAATATGTTATAAATATATTACATTTGCTTAATATATCATAACGATTGTCTTAACGATTCTAGCATGATGAAGAAAAATATTAAACAACAATTAATGATTTTAACACAGGCAGAGAATGGTCACGGCACGTCAACACTCATATAACTCGCGAATGGCGAACCACATCTAACTGGTAAATTGCCTATTTTTGTGGGACATTTTATGAGCTGGAGTTTCGTTATTACTTCATGTCATTATTAATATACCTAATAATGTTGTTAAAATTACATCTTAATCATATTGTATTCGTGTTATTATTTTGATAAAAATAACTATATCTTGATTACATTAATCTGATATTTATGAACATATAATATGCCCTTGGTATATAGTGTTGGAGTTATTGTCACATTATATAAATTATGATATATGATATATCATTAAAATGTGAATAATATAATATTATGTGACAGTTTTAAATCCTATCTACCAATCGGTGTATAATTCCCCGAGATTAAAGTGGTGGTTCGGCAGGGTCTGATTTGGAGCCACGTAAATATTCGTTTCGCCTGAGTTTCGTGATTGTAATGCATATCCCTATATTATATAGGTACCTATAAGGCTATACTTTTATTGACTGGTGGACATCATCGCGAAAATTATTGGTTATAACTTATAAATTTAAATTTGAGTCCGAAATGTTGTTGCACTGCACAAATGTAGACACACTCGACGACGACGAAACGATCGAAAATCGTCGCAAATAGGGCGATGACGACCATTGTCGCAAGAATGATGAATGATGACCAATAGGAAATATCGTGGTTACCTGTACACCACAAATATACCGAGTACAATTATAGTATCGATGGAAAACGTATACGCAGAGCTTATCGTGGTTGTAGACGTACAAAGAACGTTACCGTAGTGTGAATTTCGAAGAGGGACGCGTTCAAAAAGTTATTGCCGAAACATAATATATCATATTGAAATCAGTCATGTAAACTGTCAAGGTATAGGGAAGCAGTGAACGCTGTGCCTCATGTATAGTTGTATTATACTATTCATTCAATTCTATAATATGCTGTAGAAACTAGCCGGGCGCCCGTTAAGGGGGTGAGGGCACAAGGCGAAAATAAGAATATAAACATTCAATGAAATTTTCATATATTTACAGTTATTCGTTTTTGAATTACAATAAAATAACAAAATCACTACATGATAAATCGAGTGAATCTTGTAAAAATATTTAAACGCTCATAAAAATTAAATTTTACTTTCTTGTAGACATTTTTTTTTGATAAATCATATGACAATCTTGTATAACATTTTCAAATCTAAGATTTTAAAATAAAAATGTTTATAAATTTCTAACCCAAAATAATTTGTACATTATTGTGATTTTAACGCTTTTTATCAAGATTTGAACTTAAGATACTTATAAAAAAATATGACTGGATTTTTAATATTTTTCAAATGTCATTGTAACAATATTTTAAGAGCCTTATATTACATATTCAAGATTTTTTACCCAACAAATAAAATTTTATTGACATTCATAGAAAAAAAAAACCAAAAAAATTGGAAATTTAAAATGTCCGTATACAGTTCAAAACAAATCAAGATATTTTGAAAATCTTATTGTGTATAGAAAATGCTAATATAAACAACCACTGAAAATGTCATATATTTACGGTAATTTGTTTTAATGTTGCACCAAAAACTAATATCGATATGTCGAAAACCAATTTTGCGTAAAAATTCCTGGTTTTACGTTTTCATTTTTTTTTTATTTTTTCTCAGTGCTTTTTAAAATTACTGAGAATTTCAAATTTTGATCTTTCCAATTATGCACCAACTAGATTCACTTTCCCATCAAAAAAGATGACTGAAGTTGAAAATCGAAGCATTATTCCGACTACTTATCGTGTACACAGACACACAAAAAAAAGTAAATAAAACACACATCATTGAAAATCAGTACATTCATCGCATCGCTCAGAATCTAAAATTAAGTATATTTATCATTGTAATTGAAGTGCCAAGTGGTGTGAAATGGAACACATGTATGAATATTACCATTATTAAGAGGATTATATCAGATTAACCTATTTTTCAATATGCATGAAGATACAGTTTTCCCAAAATTCCAAAATATGATCTGAATGAATTGTAAATTCTAATAGGTATTTTTAAAATTTTTGGCATAATATTATATGAAAACCATTATTTTCTTTTACAAAAACATGCTTACAAAAACATTTGTTGAGTTTATATGAGACACAAGAATTTATATTTTTATAATTAATTGGATTTGTTTAACAATAAATAGTGAGCTGGTAACCTAGGGTTACCATAAGTCTCAATTTAACCAGGAGTGTACTGAGGACGCGTCCAGGTGTTCCGATTAAGTATTTCGGGATGTTAAACTGTCCCAAAATTAACCTTCAATTATTATTAATAATTATGTAAAAAATTTGTTTTTTGGAAAAACATTTCTAGTAGAAAAACAATTTTGTTTTGATAACTTAACGTTAAATAAACAGTTTAAATTCTTCATTTAGGTACTAACGAAATAAATTTCAAATTATTTTTCCACCTTTGTAACAACTACTATAATTTATAATTTACGAATAAGTTCATTGTTTTACTGCTCCTGCAATATTCTATATAACGACCATTTTTGTCATCGCTTATCGCTATTAGATAATTTTGTCGGTTACTTATGCCGATTTGTTTGACGTTAAGTTAACTATTATTTATTACTTCATGAACATAAATTGCAGAGACGTCGAGTGCTGACAATTGTATATTTGTTTGTGGTATTTAAGATACGGAAAAATAGGTTTCTATTTATTTTTTATTTTTTATGAATAGTATGCATTGATAAAACCTAAAAACAAATCAAAAAAATTAATCGTTAAATTTGAATCGATTTGGGTTCTGGTTCCGCTTTTAAGAGTTTCAAAATATGGGTTCCAACATAGCTTTTAGTTCTTAAATTTGCTTCAGAAACAGATTCTTTTGGTTTCAGTTGCTTTCAGTCCTTAACCTGTGCGTGCAAACAATTGATCAAATTTTGATTAGATGATATTCCAAAATATGCACACATGGTTATTAGTTGCAAGTAGTATGCATCATTGCAGTGTGCTACAATAGTTGCACCCCTGCACGTTTCAAGTTGTGTACTGTTTTGTATAGGAAGCATATTGGTAAACGTCGTCGCCGTCGTCGTCGAAAGTGAACGAAAAATATATCCAAAATCAGACACTCCATATTTTTTTCTTTTTACGATATTTCGTTCGTATTACCCATAATTAATGCGATTCGATTGTGTGCGAAAAAAGAATTCGATGTTTCATAACGCGCGGTAGTACAGCAATAACGAGTGAAATCGATTCGGCGGCGGCCGCGGTGGTGGCGGTGTCGGTGGCAGCACTCGCGGCGGCGCGTTTACAATATAATATAATTCCTTTTCACGTCGCCATTTTGTAACCACTTGACATTTGCATATAGGAGAAACAAAACAACAGAAAAAAAAAATCGGACCCGTAACAATACTCACACGTATATAATATACACGGTCGGTGGGATGGGCGGGCGGGCGGACGGTCGTGGGTTGTTATAAATCCTTTGCGTGACGACCGTTTAAGCCGTTTCGTGTGTATACGCCGTCGTCGTGGGTTCGAGCGAGAAAATCGTATATATTATACAGGGCGCTTTTCACGCGAGCCAGTCACAGTCAGTCGATCGGTCTACCTCGGACTTACAATGGTAAGATAAGCGGTGGCAGCGGTGGTACCTATATATATCGCGTGCTCGTTAAATGCATACACTTATATATATTTATATATACAGAATGTTTCACCGTGTGTTTCCGCGTCGAGTACTTTTCCCTGTTCTGTAGTTTTGAAATATGATTTTAGAAATTAAATATACTTTACTATTGCATAGGTCAACGCAATAAGTATTAATAATACATTATTTTTGGCTTATAGGTACCTTAACTCAGAATTAAAATACTATTATTAATATATACTTCCACTAATCATAATATAATATGCAGTATACTATGAAGGCATGTAGTTGTGCAGTATACTATGTATGCGTGCGTTTTAAGGCAATAATATTATAGGCAGGATGCGCGCAGTGGCGTCGAATACCGGCACGGTTATCTTCTATACCGTGATACCGGTATATGTCATGATTACAAGCGGGGGTGTACGAGGACAAATACGAGATGAGACACCCGATATATATTTATAAATATATAGGTATATATATATTATATAAGCGGTAAGCTTGTGGTGCTTGTATGCTTGTGCGAGCCCGGCTATACGGAGGTGACGGAGCGCTGACGACAAAACAAGCAAAGGTACGCCTTTCCAAACTTTTGGTTATTGAGTTTTTTGACGTTTTTATGGAATGTTAGATAATATTGTGCAAAAATAAATATTGCAAACAGGATATCGCGAATCAATGTCGTCGCCATCATGCGATCTTTTCCGTCGTCGTTCCGGAAACATTATACATAGCTGTATATAGAACCGCATTCGATCTCGCGGTTGAGCGGTAATATAATAATTACAATACAATATCCGTACGCTTTAAGTTTGGCCAGATGACGTCGCGTCATGTACACACACTGCACTGGGCTGTTGTACATATATAATATTGGAGTACGTATAATAATATCATAAACACCGCAGGTTCGGGGACGGAAGTCATGTAGCGCGGCGGCGCGGTGGCGGCATCGGCGGCGGCGACGGCAGCGGGTGCACGCCAAGAGGCTACACTACACCTCAGTTTCGGTCGGCTTTGCATCGCCAACGGTCGTCGGTCGCGCGGACTTTGGCCCCGAAACGCGCTCGTCAAGAGTCGTACATTATGGTACGTACTGCCGGTGTACACGCTACGTGATACACCAGTTGTCTGGCCGGGGGGGTTGATAGATTTCGGAGATCAGAAACACGCACGCACGCCAAGGTTTGCCACCGTCGGCACTGACGTCGACGAGACCGGAGACATCCCCGGACCGGTAACAGCACCAATCGAAACGAAACGGTAATTAGATGACATTATTACCAATTACCTGGTCGCCGTTGTTGTACCCGTGCAAGTCGTTGTACGTATAAGGCCACCGACGACGACTTACCTATCGACGAAAGGCGGTTGTGTGCGTGCGTGTGCAATCGGATCACAATACATGCCACACATATTACTGCAGATTTAAAATAATATCATGATCATTCCGTCTTCCGATAAGCCGGCGAATTCGAAAGTTTAACGAGGCAGTACCTGTACACAAATACGAAGACACGTGCGTTTCACTTACTCGGCACGTGCTGTTTTTATTACTATCGGTAGGTGAATCTAATACGATTATTCTCCACGTATTTAATACAATATTATATTATTATATATTAAATATAAAACGTTTGGATCTAGTATTCGATTGGACCGTCGTAAACGAATCAATATATATATATATATATAATGTTATATAAATATTTAAAATGTATGTAACGTATAGATATAATATATTATATTAAAATGTAATTACCCATCGCATACGTGTGCGTGTGTTACAGGTGTTCCGATGGGGTGGACGTTACAACAGCCCAGGTCCCGTCATTTGTTATTGCTATTCATAACGTTCGCGTCATGCATCACGGTCGTGTTCATCTCCAAGTCGGGTGAATAATTATTCATTCGTAAAATAATTTTGATAATTACCTATCTAAATATTATTACCAATCATATGCGTCTTACACCAGCTTAAACCGCGGCCGGGTCGTATCGTAATAATAGTAGAACGTATGTTGTTATATTTGTAATATATGGAGTGATTATTCTATTGAAGAACACTCGCTATACCTTCCTCTGACTGTCTAACCCAGTGGCGGATTTAGGAGGTCTGGACCCCCTCCAGACAGTAATGTATACATGTATGATTAATTAATTAATTTTATAAAAATAAAAATAATACATTTAAAATAAATATTATTTTTAAGGACCCCCCCCCCAAAAATTTTTGTTTTGAAAATCCGCCACTAGTCTAACCTAAACATACCCTCTATATAAATATAAAGTTGTGAACAAGAATCATCCTGCTTATAGATATAGGTACTGTACTGATTATACGGTAAAACTATATAATATTATACATAATGTATAATAATGATTTATTATGATTCCCACGTGTTGCAACTTATAGCATTGACACGATATTACGATTTTATTCGTAACGTATTATAAATAACTCGTCACAATCAAATATATTATACTGTCTTCCAAAAAAAAAAACTGCTGCCCTAGGTTGTCACCTATTTTATAACCACGTTTGGCTAGCCCCTCTCTTCATTTCAACAAATTGGTGTTAAGAGTGAAATTATTTTATATCATTGTAATTTACGTTTATCGCTAAACCGACGTGTTTATACAACGTTTTATCAACATTTGAAAAATAAATTTGTGGTTATAAAAAAAGAGGTGATATCATTAACGAAATATTTTCTTTTGACAAATAATATTATAATATATGATGATGTATGACTTATGACGCGCTTTGCGTGTCTAAAAAGTAAAAATGAATTTGCGTTTTGGGATTCGTATATACAACATAATAATATTATAATTGATAATATATTTATGTTTAATGGTTTTTTCGTGTTACAAAACGATAAGCATTGTTATAATAAATTATTCTATCCACGGTATAAGGTCCCCATTACACATATGGTCTGTACCGTACGAAAAAGTTGTCAATAAGGTACCGGCACCTGGTTTATACCATACCTACGGGATCGAGGTAGGTACATACTATAACACGTATACCGTTTATGTTGGTACCTTATACCTATGTGGCGCACGTGCGAAATATTGATGAATTAAATATGTTTGAAATTCCTTGACAGAAATTTTCGTACAGTTATTGCGTGTATTTTCAGAGCACTGCAATAGTGTATTGTAAAACAAATATCTATCATTACTATACAGAACGGTCATTGTGTTTTCGTTTTTTCTCTAACGAGCCTTATCGTATATGCCTACACAAATACTTCCAAACAAGTTTAATTTGTTGGTATTTATTTTTTTACACATTATTAGGTATTGATATACCTAATAATGAATCATGAATCATGATGAATAGTGATCTATTAATCATGAATAGTGATCTATTCATCATGATATTATTACCTCTCAAAAATTACTAATTTATTTATTTATGTTCTTACAGACCAATTTTATTAGAATGGTTTAAGTGTAGTATATCTCATAATATTGGTTTTGTATGGTTTTGTACCATATTATACTATGATATGGTTGTAGTCACGTAAATACACACAAATAACAGCAAGGTAAATTCGTACACAAATTTAATGTATACAAAAAATTACTAAAAAAAAAAACCAGTGGTTTAGAGAACAAAAAAAAAAAATCAATGCTTTTAATAAATTAGTATCCCAATCTGTGAGAAATGAGTTGATGGAAATTCATTTTTAATATAAATAAAATATAATGGTATAGAAATGTTTGATAATAAAATAAAATATGGTTTGACATTGATAGGGTTGACGTCTACTACGTATTACTGCTGTAGTATTTTTTTTAAAAACATTTATTTATAGCTTTAAAGCTCATAACATTTTTTTTCCACGATACGTTTTTACCATTATTTCATAAAAAAAAATACCTAATATATACGGAATGATCAATTTAATCAATAAAATTAAAAAATTGCACTAAATTTTTAAAAAAAAATTTTTTGGGTTTGAAAAAAATGTTTTTAATAAAATATAATTTAAATTAGTATTCGTAACTACAACATTAAATTTATAAAAATTAAATTTGATTTCTTATAATTTGTTTTTGGTTTTTCGTATTTATAATAAATTTCGTAATCAGAAGCAAAATAGTTTTTAAAATTTTCGATGTAATCTAAGGTCTAACAAATAGTAATTTTTGATACGAAAGCAGGAAGAGAGCGAAGCCACCGGCAACCCCAAAAATTGTACGTTTCACATGTCACAGTGAGGGACATATGTCTGTGACTGACATGCCGTCTTGATTTGTAAATTTACTTCGATCCAATCCCATATAACATCTAATAATGTAAGGGCGTAAGTGTGTGTTGTATATGCTGGCGGTGATCTATAAATCTGAAATGGGGGCCCAATTATTTTCAGAAAATATATAACCATAATTTTACTACATATTATAATACATTTAGATATAATTTAATGTTTATTTTATATTTCTATTTTATAATTTATAGATACGATTTTATAAAAATATTAAATTTGTTTTTAGATTCTGAGCGGAGCGAGGTATCTATAGTGGCTTTACAGAGAGGTTTATTTTTTTTTTTTTTATCCTGTATATAAAATGTTTACCAGAAGGAATGCTTTGATTTAATTCAATATCGTATATATTTTATATTTAATATAATACATATCTTATCTTTTAACAAATTGGATCAAGATGGTACTTTAAAGAGATCATTTTTCGATTTTCTCAATAGTTATTTAATGCCACAAGAAAAAACCACCGACAAATTACGAAAAACCGCTAAAAACGGGATTTTAATTTTAAACGCTTTGTGTATCACCATAGAAACGAATAAAAATAAAAATAAAAAACAGGTAGTTGGATGTCGCTCTGCTGTACAGTAGGCTACAACTTACAAGTGGGTCAATGTAATAATATATTGTATTCAACTTGAATTCAATAATATAACATCATTGTATAAGAAAAACGATTCTGAGCGGAGACGTTCTGTCAGTCTGAATTTGTTATATTGTTATTATTTATTATATAGCCTGTTAGCTGAATTAATATTATAATAATATTATCATTTTTTATTCATTGCTCCGGTGATACACAAAGCGTTAGAAATTAAAATCCCATTTTTATCGGTTTTTCGTAATTTGTCTGAAGTTTTTCCTGTGGCATTAAACTCTTGAGAAAATTGAAAAATTTTTCCTTAAAATACCATCTTGATCCAATTTGATAAAAGATAAGGTACTATATGTTGAAATCGAAGTACTCCTATGGTAGAAATTTTGTATACGAGATAAAAAAAAAATATACACCATTGTATAAATGCTCCGCTCAGAACCTAAAATTACGAGTTTAGTTATTTTGTCGTATTTTATAATATTAATTTAACTTACAAACTATAATAAATAATAACATTATAAAATATCCAGACTGCGACGAACCGTCTCCGCTCAGAATCGTTTTTCGTATCCAATGATAATATGATATCATTGATTTCAAATTTAATACAATCCATTATACAGTGACACTGCATTTGTAATTGTATTGTACAGCAGAGCGACATCCACTTGCCCGCTTTTTTTATTAAATGTATTGATCTTAAGACGTATGAACTATTTATTATATAAATAAATACATAATATATAACATATTCAAAGGGGTGATGGGTCTAAATCCCTGCTTTAGCCCCATTGATTTGCGCCTCGTTGTGTGCAGCAGTGTTTGTGCGCGAGCCTTTCGTCCGAGAAACAGATAAACGTGACCGCGTCATAATAATGTGTACCTGGGACCTACTCACTATACGGAGCAGTGAGGATAAAATAATCGATACAAACGAATAATGTGCACATCTATTGCCTAGCATTAAATTAAAATTAAATTGCGTGTTTGTGGATTAATTCAAAACATGCTATTACAAAACGTATATGTATATTCTATGCTGACATGATATATTACATTATTATATTTATATAGGTAGGTAAGTACCTACCTACATATGTTTTTAAATTCCTGTTTATTCAGATATTTTTATTCCGTCAGACAATATATACAAATATTCGGTAATCGGTAAAAAACGACACGGAAAAAAACTTCAAGGAAAAAAACGACAAAGTTATAAGTTATAATAAGTAATAAAGTACCTATATAGTATTATTATTATACTATAGGTAACAACAATAATTACAGGCCGAGCCGTCTTATCTAACCCGTACTAAATAACTGTCATAGATAGGATATATATAGGTATATACACAAAAATATACGTAAAATCCTATTGAGTATTGGCTATAATATAGGTTAAAAAATGTGTTACTTTGAATAACGGTGGTAGGATTATCGATATAAACTTAAACATCCATACATTTTGTGTCAGTTACATTTCGACGTGAATACGTGATATACAACTGTAATTTTTTTGTAAAACATGGAATTTATTAAGTCCAACAAAGGTGGGAACAAAATTTGTTGTAGAGGATATACATATATAATGAAACATCAAGGACGTAAACGATTAACGTGTAGATATACAAAAGAACGTTCATTGAAATGTACACGGACTTAGTCATATAGGTAGCAGATGAACACGAGGTAAATACATTTTTTTAAACTCTATTCAAATATAGCATAAAATATGATTAGAAAGAAATTTTTAGAATAAAAATCTTAGTATATAACTCGCTCTGCTGTATAGTAATTAGTAGTTGTCAGGCGCAAAACAAACTGCAAAATAAACTAAAACTAATCTAGCGGAAATATATGCCGAAAATGTCACAATCAAAAGCTAGAGTTCCACTTGAGCCTATAATGAAACGAATAATGCGTAATCGAAGAAAAACGAAACATCGAGTTAGTGGAACTAATATAGAGGTAGAGTGGTGTACAACTGGAAATCCGGATAATAAAAGATTACTTTTGGTGACGAAGATAGTTTAGTTATTTTTCAAGTCTAATGAATGGTATATAAACGGTAATTTTGCTCTGTCACCTAAAGGTTTTATGCAGCTTTATGCAATAAGAATACAAATTAATCATTAATGGTATTTTTGTTACTGCCGTTCATTGCTTTCTCACTAAAAAAAACCCAGTCTACTTACGAGCGAATGTTAAACTGTTTACTGGAAAAATGTGCAGAGAAAAATATTTTTATAAAAAATAAATTATATCGTAATTATATAATAATATATTGACCCTATGTATACATACATGTTGATTTCGAAAATACATTTTTGACGTTTTTTCCATGTTGTTTTTTCCGCGATTCACTACGAGTTAATTAGGATGATTTTATTATATATAATATAATATATCGCATTATATTATATATTAATATACTAGTCAATAATCATCCAAAAAAGTAAAAACAATTATTCAAGAATGTATATTGATTTTACAATGATGTGTTTTTTATATTTTTTTTAATTTGTGTCTGCACCATTTTAGGCAGTAAAAATGCTACGATTTTCTTCAACAGTATCTTGTTGGATGGGGAAAGTGAATCTATGAATCTAATTGGTGCATTTAGGATGAGATAAAAATTTTAAATTCTCAACAGCTTTCATAAGTGCAGGGAAAAATAAAACAAAAAACTATAATTTTTCGCAAAATCGGTTTTCGATAAAATTGATTTTGGGTTTTGGTCTTACTCTAAAAAAAACTACCGTAGATATATTCGATTTTCACTGAATGTTTATATTAGCATATTCTATACACGATTAAGTTTTCAAAATATTTTTGATTTATCTTGAGCTGTTTACGGACATTATCAGTTTCCAATTTATTTAGTTCTTTTTCTGTAAAAGTCAATAAAATTTTATTCGTTGAGCCAATAAGCTTAAAATTTGAATACAAGGCTCCTAATATATTCTTACAAATATGGTTGAAATGAATTAAAAATACAGTCACAATTTTTTTATAAGCATTTAAAGTTCGATTTCTGACAACATTTATGAAATTGGAAAATTAAAAATAATTTTGTAGTTAAAAATGTATGGATTGAACATTTTAAACAAGGTTCCACGTAAGCAGTTGATTCTTTAACCAAAACACCTGAAAATAGACATAAACACAGTTTTTATATTTATTTTACGATCAAATTTGGACGAAATTAGATATTAAATAACCAAGTATAACGATTTTAGTTATTTTTTTTTGTAATTTTATAAAATTTTTTAATCTTACCGGCTGTCCGGCTACCGTATAATAATAATAAGTAATAACAATATAAATATAATATATACAATACCCTAGACAAACCGTTTTCACTCGTTTTTCGTATACAATGATATTATCTCATCTTTAATACCATCCATTACAGTGACTGTATAGCAGAATGTCATCCACTTACCTGCTTTTTTTATTTTAATTTTTTTTAAGTTTTAATTAATTATAATATTTTTTGATAAGCAAGTCAACGGTTAAATTTAACGTTAAAAAAATATTAACTTAATTTACAATGGACATATTATAGAGTATATCCAGTATGCAAGCATGGGTTAAATTGATACCTATAATAACCTCCCTTGTGTGGGGGTATATTTGAATATAATCATAAAATATGATTATTGATAGGTAGTAAGTATTTATGTTTTTAATTTTAAACACGTAAGTAAAATAACCCTGTATAAAATCTTCGATTCAAAGTTAAAATCTAGTTTTCTGAAAACTAATATACATATCTAGCATACCTTTATTTTGAATTGATAACTTTTCGTGAACACCGTTATTTGTGTTACGTGAAATTCAAAAAAACCTATTATAGTAGGTACCTACATATAAATAAGACTATAACAAAAAAAAACTTGAAAAATACTTTCATTATCATATTTTAAAAAAGCACTGTTCCTTGCTTTTGTTCACGATGAATTTAATCACGATTGGACCACCATCGTTATTTACCGTAATTATATTATATAACATATATATTATAGTGCGTCTATTGATTAAACCTTTTTTACATTTTTGATTTGACAATTATTGAAAAGCATGATTTTACCACCTTGCAAATTCAATATTTAAACTGATTTTCGTTAACCTACATAATATAATTAATTTTAACTCTGTTATTTTCTGTTCAGAAGCTTTTTGTACTATTTACATAACTATCACGCAGAATTTTGTGGTGAAACATAAATCATTTTATTATTTTTATGTTGAAATAAATGAAAAATAATTTTAAAGGTATTTTATTAAAATATTTAATGCATTAGCTCACATGTTATTTTATTTATTTATTTGTTTATTTATTTATTATAATTATTCGCTGACTTATAAGTTAAATGTTTCAATAATTGATTGAACTTGAGTTTATATAAAATATAATCATTGTAATTATGTTCAATTATTTAACTTATTTTAATTTAGTATCAAATTAATGAAAATTATACAAAGAGCAAGGAAATCTTTTTTAAAATTATTTATTTTAATTTTTATGTTTTCTGGTTAGTTATTTATGAAATAATTATTTTGTGTATGTTTGAAAATCTCAGCACATATTTTTCAAGTATTTCGGAGTTTTCTAAAAGTTTGATTAAACATTTGATGTTAATTATGTTCTATCAAGATAATAATTGCATCACATCTTTAGAAGTTTTCAATAATAAGGACAAACACAATTAAATTTTCAGTAAAACTTTTTTGAAACAATTTTATATTACAAAACAAAATCAATAATATTGTGCGTCCAATATAACGATTTGTAAAACCGATGGAATTATCATCTGCCTCAATGATATAAAGCATTTTACACTAATGCGTGTTTGAATCACATGGACATTTGTTTATATTTGAAAGCATTTTTTGATTAAGTACAAATATGAAATCTGTAATGTGTAAATATTGTACTAAATCCAGTTTATCCAATTTTTTCCAAATTTAACACGTATCCTCTTTATGGTCCACTCATAACTGTACGCTTCATAACGTGACATAAATAAAATCTGATTTTAACACATTTTTATAAGCACAGTGAATATTATATTCATTACACATTTGTATGGAATTAAAACTTCAGTACCTAACTTTATGGTCACATAAATAAAACGTGTGCCCAATTGGTTGAACACATTTTGGACTTGGTTTAAAATAAATTAATTTTGGTTGAATGGGATTCAATATATCTTAAGTTGACTTAACGGATTGCTAGTTTGGTGATGGTTTTGTCCAATTTGAATTTAATTTAGTTGCTCAATGGATAGGAAAACTAATTTTCCGTTCTAGAAATGTACCCACGCGTCTTCCTGACAAGTTGGCTTAGTAAATTTGTCTTGGAACGGGATATTAAAGCATACCTACGTAATCAATTAAATACTGTTAATATTTAATCTAAATAACAACCAATGAAATTAAGTATACAATTGCAAGTGTGAAAAGAGGAGATGATTTTCGAACTATTTTTATTTAAAGAAAAACAAACTTTGGTAATGAATAATTTAATTAATTTTTGATTCAAGTAAAATGTAATTATAAAATGTAATAAAATGTTGGTATGATAATAATATATTATGTATTATACTTTTAAACAAAAATGTTGTTATTTCTCTTTTAATTTCCAATTTATTTTATGTCAATATGAATTGAAGTTTATGGATGGCTACATAAATATAAATATTTTTTTTTAAATTTATTTTACTAATTATTATACTTTTTACGTTTCTCTCATTTCCAAAACAGAAATTATATATTCATATTATATATTATAATATATAATATCAAATTAATACATTTTTTTTTTGTGCGTGATAGGCAAAATCATAAATCGACTGTATGACACCAATAATGAGAATATACATTTATTAATTAAATATTAGTATATATACAATTTATGACCAGAATATGTGTACAAATGGACATCTTCAAATTTAATTTTTATTTCAATTTCGATTTGGATTACCATCTAAATACCTACCTAAATATATTCAACAAAACTGGCTTATGATGATAAGACATAGGACCTACGGCCAACGGTTATAAACTCTTAAGGCGATGATGATTATTATAGCTCAATTATTATTATTCATGTCCCCAGTTAAAAAAAAATAACAATTCTCTACAGTAAAACATATGTAAACACCATGTAGGGACCTACTTAGAATAATATTTTTAAAAATATACAACTAAAATGTACTTTATACGACGGTATATAACTTGACAATTTCAGGCACCTAAGTGTCCTAGTGCTTACAGCCTGCAATTGGTATTAGTCGGTAAAAGCTGCTAAAATATATAGATATTTCTCAACACTAATTATTTGACATACCTACTTCAATTCGTAATAAGGTCTAAATAAATATATTATTTTAATTATTTTTTTATTATACCCTGAACTGGTTATCTTAATATTTTAATATTCAAAAACAAAATATTTTGAAATTGATTTCTATCGGTTTATGAAAAGTATTTAAATTTTAAATGAAATGTCTAATAGGTATTTGTAAAATAGGTAATGGAAACACTAAATAATAAAAATAATAATGCATGTTACTCTTGGGAATTTTAAAATCCTTCAACTCGCTTCCCCGTTTATTATAACTTCGTGTAATGTTAAAATAAGTTATTATAGGTATAGGTATAATAATAATAATAATATTTATTGGCCTAAGAAAATTACAATTAAGTGAATAAATTATTATATATATAATATGGTTGTATGGCCCATCTCACCACTGAAGATAACTTCTTATCGGTGATGATGGAGTAATATTTAGATAGGTAAGTATAACTTAATAAGTTTTATAATATTTTTGATATTTTCGAGAAAAAAAAATTGAGTCATTTTCGACCACAATTAAAAAAAACAAAAATAAATAAACGCAAATAAATTTAATATGAAAAGTACAACAAGAATAGATCAATAAATGAATAAATAGTCTACATTATATTATACCTACACCGGTACATTACATAGGCTATAGGTCACTATAGTATTATTTAACAACCATGGTTGTGTCTTGTGTGTACATTAAGCAATAATATAATAAATATAGTTTGAGACTTATGGCATTTGCATGTTTATTTATAGTAGGTACATTGTACATGAATTAATATAGCACATTAAGCTATACTAAAATATTAATCCGTTTTATATTAAAAGGAATTCAATGTAAATATTATCAAAAGTTCTTAGAGCATATATTTACACATTTAAGATTTTGGTATTTTTTCTTCTATTTTATAACTATCTTACTATTAATTGCTATTTAATTCAAAAGCCCTTATCACATATTAATATTATTCACATGTGAAATAAAAATTATGGATTCGCCACTTTTCGGTGGGCTATAAAATTTCATTGACGAGTTTGGATAATCTTGTAGATGAAATTATCCCGGTAATAATCTTTAATATAAGTAGATATCGTACCTTCTATTAAAATTATTTTTATGTCTTATAGACGCTAACAAGTAGGTATCAATAATCGGATGTGTAGCCGGTACAAGCGGCGTGTAGCCATGTAGATTGTCATGACTTTTAATAGAAATAATTTAGTTTACGTTTACTGTCTTGTGATAGCAACAATAAGTTAGTGTTCATTTTCGTTAGTACTGTGATTTTAATAATTTTTATTTATTCAGGTCTTACATATTATTTTGTAGGTAGGTTTTTTTCTTTTTAACATATCCAAAGATAAAGCTCAACATAATATCGTTATTCATTAGTTTGATGAATTTGGTGCACCAAAAATGTTTTATTTGATTCATATAATGAATTTTATTTTTGTAAACTGCGAAATCAAATTAAACTATAACACAAAATGCGATGTAACACAAAATCTAAAGACATATTATACAAAAGCAATTATTTAACTTCAGCAAAATTATGACAAATATGTATTGCAGTTATAGGTATACATTGAAACATTGGGAATAAATAATATCAGAAATTATTAACAGAAACTATACCTGTATAATAGAAACCAATACAAACATCGATAAGTGTTTCGTTGCGAACGTTTTAGTAAACATTTTCCATTAAGTGGATCAACCGTCCAGGTTTCAATAAATTCGGTAAAACTGGAGAAAACAAACTAATCAATGATAAGCCAATGGTTTGATAATTCCGTACAATTGACTATCGAGCATCATCAAGTGTTACTATACTTGCCGTACGTGATAACATCGACTAAAGCACTTAGGGGCCTTATACTCTCAAATTGTTCATAATACGTCATAACGCGTGCTGCAAATAATTATTATTAGTGCTATAAGCCATGAACCCTGATAATAACCATAGCAGTAATAAAAAATGTATAATAGGTACAGTAAGATGTCTATAAATTACGCGATTTAAAAATGTACCAGATATTCGGCCAATATACTATTTCTTTATATCTAACAGAACTATTTTGTGTATACATAAATCAACGATCATATTATTATCCCGTATTCAACTAAATAATCAAATAATAATTTCCTAATTAGTAAAATCATTACATGATATTTTTATCAGTTATTCAAGTTGTTTTAAAATGCTATTCAATATAATATACAAGACTCACATAAATGGAAATATGATGTGAGTATTCCAATATTGCACTGTAACAAATAAGATAATACAATTAAAAAAGTACTTAAACAAACTGTTGAAAAATTAAATTTGATATAAAAAAAAATCATATTTTATGTGTGTGTATATACAATATAATAATATAGATTAAGTGTTTTAAGTACCGACAAATAATATTTTGAAATTACAAAAAAAACAACTAATATTATCGTTACCTACTCTCCATTTAAATATCTAAATTTGTCCAAACTTTTCCCAATTTAAACTTAAAATGTCTATAAGAAATACTGTGTTTATACATTTTTTTAGATTTTTTTTGCAGTATGAACTATTTATGTGAAACTTTGTGTAATAAATTTAATCCTTAGCTATAAAAATTGAACACCTTGTACATAGGTTTTTAACCATAAAAATATTTACAAATTTTCGTAATTTTGATAAATTTGTCAAAATTTGAATTTTGAACATTAAATATTTAAAAAAAACTGTGCCTTTGTATCTTAATATACTAATATTCTTAAATTTCTATAAAAAAAGATTATGAGGATTATTGCATTACATTATCAATCTTTTTAACCCAGCAATTTTTTTAATTTGTTCTGGTGTATTTGTGTTAATGCGTAAGAATAAATACTGTCAATAAATCGTGTCTGATTTTATGCCACCCCTACAGGTAGACAAAATCAAGAGAGACTTTTAAAGCTTTATGATTACAATATTATATTTTGTTAGTTTTTCTTGATAATTAAAACAAAGTATACAACTACTAAATTTATTAATTTTTCTAATTTTGAACCAACTCCTAAAGTAGGTACAAAATTAATAACATTTTCTACTAAAAACCATAGTCAATGTTTAAGATTGAAGCATTTTTTTTGCTTCAAAAACTGAACCAATAGAATAATGGAGTTACCCGTAATGTCCTATATAGAATAAAAGCGGTTTATAGAGTATTTTATTTCGCTTGGTATAACTTGAAAAAAATAAAAGCTTATGATTACACTACATTTAATGTCCTTTGTAAAGTTTAAGATTCAATCTAATATGTGGAATTAGAACATTAGGTTCTACAAAATTAGATTGATTTTACTGGTTCGAGTAGCATCACCCAATTAGGGAGGTATAATATTGCAGGGTATCTATAAATCACACGCACGTACCTATACGTATGTTATTCTTTTTATAGATCAGAATAATCATTATGACATAACTTTACTATGTAGGTTTGTCTAGGATTTTGACAGTTTTATTTTAATATTATAAAAAAACGCAAACCCATTGTACCTACCTATATTAGCATATTTTCATTAAAACGTATATCGCAGTTTGAAACCAGTATTATATAGATTATAGATGTAATAATAATACAGTCACAATTAATAGTATTCCGTATTTCTGTGTCGTTTATATCGACTCGTTATAGACAATGTCAATACGAAATGAGACACCAAAATGAATACGCCCCGGACAACGATAACATTTAGACGTTTGAGATAGTTACAACTTAAAATGTCTTTGGTCGAACTAATAAACTTAATGAAAATGTTTAGGAAACAAATTACCAACGACATGTTTACTACTCTATTATAATATGTCCCGTAGCATGAAATAAATGTATGGTATATTATAGTGTATACTGTATACTGTATACTATAGAAAAGGATAGTAATACACTTGAAACATAGAATGTTATTAGTCTCCGAGGACTTTTTCTGCAGAATATAACAAATATTTTATCGACCGGACCGCATCAGTGTTGGAAAAAATCAAGTCGCGGACCTAAGCCACGAGAATTATATATAGACACGATTTCGAATGGATTAGATGCAGGAATTGGGTGGAAATATTTTGAGAAAAATTAATCCGTGTTTATCATATTATCTTGGACCACAAAATGAATACCATTTTGATTTATTAATGAATATAATAATATATAAAAGGTAACCACAAAAATAATATAAGTAGGTGCAGCTGCCTTTATTGTCGAGAGAAAATTAAAACTTAAAACTCAAAGAGATAGTTAAAATAAACGTAAATAATATCCACTTACGTTGTATAAATTATTAAAAATGAAAAAAACAAATAAGGCCTAAAAATGTAAAATATTTATAGATAAATTATATGTGATGATATTTTATTCGGTAATACCTTCAATTACGATAAAACCACCACTTAAATTAAACATTTCCTCAATCTTAATAATATTGATTAATTTTGCCAGTACTCATTCCTAATGAGAAATAATACATAATATTGAGAAAATTTAAATAAAAAATACCTTAAGTATAAGGGGATCCGAATATATCCGCCTATATCCGAGTAATACGAAAAGTTGTATTATTGCTAAGCTCTCGATTTATTAAGGGTTTGACTAAAATTGATTATTTTTGCTACTTATTTGAAGCTAATTAATTTTACTAAAAAACTTTATGGTTGTATAAAAAATAAAACTGTGGTAAACTTAATCATCCATAAATTAAAGTACAAAAAATGTTCCCATGATTTTGTATAGTGCGCGTTTTAAAAATGAGATGTAATTAAAATTTTCAACTTTCTTTGTTTTTGTTTTTGGACTCAACCAATGAGAGTTTTTAAATAATTTGTTCATTTTATTTACAAAAAAATACGTTTATTATATTATTTATGAATTGGCTAGGATAATTTCCTCATAGTTCTATAACATCATAATAAACTTCCAAGTATGTTACTGGCTATTATATTAGTTTTTATTTATTGTTTTGTTAAATTAATAACATAAATATAAATTATTATAATTTATTTGTCTGGAGTATTTTTAATAATTCGTTTTTATTTTAATTCATTTTTATAATTTTTATTTTCAGAATATTTTATATTTTTATACCTTCTGTAGTCCATTATTAGTACTGAAATAATAATCATAGGATCATCATATCGACCACAATTAATAATGGTATATTATGATATGGTTTATTTAAAAATTTTGATTTTTGGAATTGTTCAGTATACTTGTAAATCTATTATTATCAAATACTTGGACACTTTATATCTTGTGACGATACAAACTTGTTTTTTTTAAATGAAAACCATCACCCTTTTAACTTTTTACTGTGAATTGTTAATAATTAGTTTGATAATTTTGATGTTTCTAAATTGAAATTCGACCTAGCAGTTTCTAAATTATTAAACGTAATCCTTATATATCCTATATTATGTTTACAACAAATATAAAATATAATTTAATACAACATTATTATGTTTTAGTATATTACTTCTTATTATTAGACAATCGTTATAAATATGATTAAATTGAAAAAATGTAATACTAATTTGGTACCTACTTATTTATTTTAAAATCACCATGGCTCCAATAACTTCTAAATCTATTGTAATTGAAAATTGTCCATTATCTTTGGTACTTAAAGTTAATATCTTGAAAATTACCTGTTTAAATTTCGATTTACGTAGGTAATCATTTCACCGATTTTCAATAAAAAGAAGGTGTTTCGCCAAAGGATATTTTTTAAATTGCATCAAAAATGAAAGTATTTGAAAAATATGATCCTTAAGTATACACTTGAAAATTTTAATAAATTCATTGTTGACGGAAAATGGGGGATATTTGTTGATCGCCCTGTAAAATCCTGAATATTATTCCCAATGTTCACTGTTCAGCCGTTTAATATAGTATTTAATATTTATTATTTTAGTCAACGCTACGAATACAATATTACACGGTTCTGCCTCAGAATATTAGGATTTAGTTATTATAGTGGTTGCTTCTTAGTGTTATATACTACGTATTATAATAACCATATTGACTTTAAAATAACTCTAAACTTTAATATATTGCATACGCGTAGAACAAAATAAATTAAAAATACTATTTGTACAATCCAACATAAATAACTGTATTTGAAAAAAAAATATTGAAAGAGCCAAGCCCGCCCCCCTCACCAGTCACCATAAGTCCATCAAGTTGTGTTAATACGAGACCCTGCAGTGATATTTATATTTTGTTTGTAGACATAATATTATGACGTACTTTTTACATAAGTACTTGCATACATTTAATACCTGAATCGATAATAATTTATGCATTACGATTTTGTTGGTATTGTCTTTGCAAAAAAAAAAAAAAACCATACAAGTATAAGTTTTAATCTAGATTAATTAAAATGGATATAATTGTATTTTATTTTAGTCAAGGGCAACAATATAATGTATAACGTACAGAAACAGCAGTCGACGAATAATATAATAATATTATATACGTCCACCGCCGTTTTATATACCTAATGTATGATTTATAATAGACATGATGTCAAAATGTAAATTAAATATCTATGAACTTTATTTATACATCATAATAATATAATCTCCATTCATTTATACTTTTTTTGAATTTTGGGTTTAATTTTTTTTTTTTTAATACGCAGCCACACAGCATAATATTATTAAAAATATTATAACCTATCAGTATTCGAATACCTATCTGAGAGATAGAGATACATACTGAAGAATGAGTGTTTATAAATTGACTTGATGAATATTTTATTTAAAAAACATTATCAAACAGAGCTTGATTTACTCGAAAACAAGTCGATGTAGTAATGTAGTATATATAGGTAGGTATATAGTTGGACTAAAAAACGATACTGGCTTAAATGTCTTCAACGTTTTTCTGGAAAACTACCGTGGAAAAAATATGACCTTTCGGTAGTACAACGTACGATAAATTTCCAATATTTATAGCAGTTGATAGTGCTACATAACTTCTTCAGCCATTTGCTGTTCCAAATAACTTGTAAAAAAATACATTTCACGAAATTCAATATAGTACCACCGCTTTACATCGATGTACAAAATTAAAATGTTATATGATTTTTGTTACAAATACTTACTTCATATATTATGTACCTACTTTAAAGTACTATAATGAAATTATTCCGATTTTAGACAAGACAATGAACATTAATGTTTTTTTAACAGAGTACCTTTTTCCATGTTACGGAGCAAAACGTACAATTTTTTTTTAAGTACATTTTAACCACTAGTAAATTTTTCACTTTTCATTATTCCTTGTATTTTGATGATAGTATTTTCGTTTTATTATTATTTTATTAGCTTAGTAATATTCTCCGTTCAGTGTTTACCAATTACCTACGACTGTACGAGTTCAGCAACTCCCTCGTGACTCATGGCTCATGAGATTACATTATTATTTTAAAGATTAAAGCTTGTGTCACGGAATACGACTTAATACCTTCGTCGTTCTATAAATATATTGTTTTTTATTTTTATTTTGCTGCTAGAGTCGGCTTTCTCGGAACTCACTTTAAATTATAATTATTTACTATTAAGGTATTGAATTATTCTAGTCCATTAGCCTGCACATAGGCACATATAGATAAATAAATCCACGGAGCTCCGTAATTGTATGAGAACACGGCACGTGGTTGGAACTTGGAAGTGGTCCCCCAAAGAAGTAATGGCGTGGCTTTGTGATCAAGGTTTCCCACGAAAGTTATAATATGGTAACTAATAAAACTTAAAAGTACCGATATGGACAATCTACATAAAAAAGTTTTTTGTTATTTCAAACAAAACAAAAATAAATTAAGTTAGTGAATAAACCCTCCCTTAAGTGATTTTTAATTCGTCTATATAATCTATGCGTCATACACAGGTCTGATTAAGACTTTCAACCGTGTTTTTCACTGCAAAAAAGTTTTCTTGTAATTAATAATTTATGGCTTTTAAGTTTTTAACTTGGTACCTATTATATTTGAACACCTACACGCGAGATAAGATAATCAATAATCATAAAGGTAAAAAATAAAAACTTCAAGTCGATTCATATAATTTATAGGGCATCCGTTTTAAATGTACACTATTCAATATTATATTATTTTAATTGAACGATTATAAAGGTGGGCAAGTGGATGTCGCTCTACTGTACAGTAGGAAAAAAGTGGGTCAATGTAATGGATGGTGTGAAATTCGAATTCAATGATAAAATATCGTTGTATAAGAAAAATGATTCTGTCGATTCTGAGCGAAGACGGTCAGACAGCGTATGATACCTATTGCTAAGTATATTTAATGGTATTATTGTGAACAAGGTAATTTATATATAACCTATTTACGTGGAACCTTGTTTTAAATTTTCAATCCTAAGCTACAAAAGTTGAACATTTACGACATTTTTAACTACAAAATAATTATTAAATTTTAAGATTAAAAAATGTTGTCAAAATTTGAATTTCAAATGCCTTTAAAAAAAAATTGTGCATATGTATTTTATGTATTTTTCAACTGCTAGTGTAACAATATAGCAGGAGCCTTATATTAAATTTTCAAGCATTTTTAGCCAACGAATAAAATTATATTGACAATTATAGAAAAAAAAAAACTAAAAAAATTGAAATTTGAAATTGTCCATAAACAGCTCAAAACAAAACAAAATATTTCGAAAGTTTTATGATGTAGGTATAGAAAATGAAAATTTAAACATTCAGTCAAATTTTTATGTATTTACAGTTATTTGTTTTTGTTTTACAACAAAATAACAAAATCGGTACATGATAAATCGAGTGAATATCCAATGTTGTAAAAATATGAACTTTTAAAAATTTAATTTGACTTTCCGGTAGAGATTTTTTTGTTGATAAAGGTAGACAAACTTATAAGAAATCTTGTATTAAATTTTTAAATCTTAAATTTAAAAAGAAAAATTTTTATGAATTTCTAACTCAAAATAATTCGCATATTATCGTGATGATAAATAAAACATACATCATTGTAAAATCAATACATTCATCGCTCCGCTCAGAATCTAAAAATCAGAAATATGAATATGGGATTGTGAAAATATAAATTGATATTATGGTATTTGTACAGTGCCATTATATACGTTTCAAAACTGTTTGCATACAGAGCTTACATGCACAATATTA
>NC_042495.1:75936327-75949202 GCF_005508785.2 Acyrthosiphon pisum | reverse complement strand
ATATTTCGTAATAATCAGTAATTGCATCGGGATTTTTATCAATAAATCCGAACATAATAATTTCTTCGTATAAAAACTAGAATTACAAATAATGTAATTGACTTATGAAATTCAAAGAAACCGACATTCGTTTCAAATTTTAATCGATTTTTCAAGAACGGTACAATATAAGAACGGTTTTTCAATTCTATGGTTTCGGCTTGGGTTTTGAAAACGGTTTTTTAAGGTCTCAGGTTTCGGTTACGGTTTTTTAACCGGTGTTTTAAAGCTTTTGGTTCCGGTTCCAGTTCCGGTGTTCAGAAATGAGAAAACCGTGGTTTTAACCGGTTTTTTGGAAAACCGGTTAAACCGGTTTCGATACCTGTTTTAAACATATTTAAAACAAGTTGTATACCTACATCATTGTGTTTTAAACATAACAACCCCGACGGTTGGACACAGAGGTGGATAGGTAGTATTTATGTCACAGGGAAATATTTGAAAATTGAAGGGGCCCCAAACTGAAAAAAAATTTGGTCGGTTCGCTCACTTTATATACTTATTCAATCTAACACCTTTAACTATAGTTATTTATATATAAATAAAATGTTTTGTGCGAAACCGTAATTTTAATTTGGTGTGGGGCTGGGGAAACGGCATATGAGGAAAATGCTTTTTTCGGTTGTAAGGGATTTTTGAAAAATTTCACGTAAGGTCGTACAAATTCCGAACTAAATATCTGCATAGAAGTTTCATATAAATAAGTAGTTTTGGAAATAAGGTGAGGAGGTGGAGAAACGTTTCTATAGCCCCCACACAAATTATTGTATATCTTCAAAAAAAAATTTGTACAAATTCCGTACTAAATATCGGCCAAAAAAAAATTGCGAAAACTCAATATTTTGTTAGGGAAACATACGAGGATATTTTGGTCTTAGATTAACGATAAAAATTTAAAATACTATGTTAAAGATCCGTAAGCAAATTCTTGACTTGTGATATTAATAATATATTATTAAAAATAACAGTAATAATAATTAATATACCCGAGTGGGCCCCCCAATATAAATATAGACGGGGGCCCCACAGGGAAAATCCCTTTTTCCCCATGGGCCTATCCACCCCTGGTTGGACATATTTTTTTTCTCACTTTCTCAATTCTTAGTATTTTGATCACCCATTTGATTTCAATCCACCTTGGTCATCACTCATCAGTCAATAAATATTATTATTCATTATTGTTATTATTATTATTAAACTGTATAGTTTATACTAGACTTTATATTGGGCTCTCTAGTTTATACAATTATATTATACTATACCTATACAAACAAACACAAATAGCTAATAGGCATTCCTGTAAAGAATACTTTTAAAAAGTACTTGAGTAAATACTCAAATACTTTTCAAATACTTTTGGTTTTTAAAGTGGGTTTCTAACTATCGTAATATAAACACATAGGTAGTAGGTAATCTAATAGTTATCTAATAGTTTTAAAGGGAATATTGTTATTCAATATTCAATAACTTTTTTTAGAAATCTGGTTTTCACAAACTTTTGGGCTTCGGCTAACACAGAAATACAGAATATTAAATAAAACTATTATTCTATTATTGTAGTTGACAATAATATTTTTCCAACCAATTATTTCAAATGAAAATAAAATGTTCGAAATAAAAAACCAAAGTATTCAATACCAAAAAGTATCTAATACAAAAAAAGTATTTAAAAAGTTATTCAATACTTAAAAAAGTATTTGAATACTTTTACTCAAATACTTTTACTTAAATACTTTACAGGACTGCTAATAGGTAACAATTTTAGAAACACGTCACACATGGAAGTATAATTTATTCCAACTGACCATCTATGTTTTTTAATCTCCATAATTGGCAACATCATATTATACCGTCTCTCTGTCAAATGCTTAATATTAAAAATCGTATAGTACTATTGTATCCAATATCTATTGATAAATTTCAGGCTTATTCAGTCGTTCGTTTATTTTTGAATTGAGTTAGAAAAATTTCGACCAAGATATTCACACGCGCGGGACGTCAACAAAAAATTTCAATAAAGCATGTCGCGATATCAGAAAAAAATCACAAAATATAATGGTAGACTTGAAAACTTTGTCTCGCGTCCTAGTATTATTTTTTATTATTATATACTCATATGCATCTTTCGCCATATGCCCATATAGATATTATAATATTATAGTATACGATTTCTGTCGACCGGTAAGCTTGTGCTATAACGATATATAGGTATAACCAGTGGTGTATTGGTAAATATATTTATGGGTATACGCACCAATAAAATATGTACGTAACCTAAACGATCAAATTATATCATCGTATATATTATCATTGATTATAAATACTAGTATTTATAATCAATGATATTATATATCGTTATTGCAGTTCAATTAGTACATAGTTTTTAACATTATTTTATTAATTTTTTTATAATGTAACAATAGAAAATAAAAGAAAATCAACTCGAATGTCAAAAAAATTAAAATAATAATAACATTATTATTATAGGTACAATCTATAGAATTTTCCACATAGATTTTTTGTATTCAATATTGGGTTTACTAAATTGAACTTAGTCTTGAAAAGTCTTAAAATACATTTAAACACGACGCATATTGTTATATAACTTATATTCAATACCTACCTCAATTGATAAGTAATTCATTAATACATATAATAACGAATAACGTTTTTTTCCTATATGAATTATTAAATAAATTTTAAATCTTATTTGGTTTTCTGGTTATTTTGGAAGCGTATACCCGTAAAATAAGATTTTACCTTGGGTATACGCCGAAAATCGAAAATCTTCTGATGGGTATACGGCGTATACCCGCGTACCCGTACCAATACACCACTGGGTATAACTCATATATATTTTTCTCGTTTTTCCGAATCCGGAATCGGCGGAATCTTGATTGCTCGTCCTTCACTCACTCGAAATTGTTTCAGGTTGCTTGCTCGCGTTTATAAGTGACGAAACGAATAATAGCGTATTGCTAATATACCTACATTTTAAATATTATAGGCGATTCTTTTAATAAATTGTAAATTTATCTCGAAAAGTTTTCATCATTGTTTTTGAAAATATTGTACTACTTAATTAAATGAACATAAACATTATAATTTAGTATTGCTTTATAAACAGAATATTTTTTTCGCTCATTTTGCTCATTTTTATGTATACAAATCGAAAATTAAATGAGTAATAATTAGGTGTTAGCTGTTAGGTAATTAAAGTAATAATAGAAAGTTTTTGCGAGGACATCAGATCTCGATATCCAGAATTAACCGCTCATTTAAATTTTAAATACTTGTAGGCCAATAAATCTATAAGCAATTATCAACTAGTTGAAAATTCGATTTTTATACTTCAAAATTCCCAAATAATAGGCCTTAAGGTATTATAGTAGGTAATTATTAAGTAAATGAAACTACTACCTACCTATTATATTATTATGAAATTAAAGTATAGCTACAATCTGCATAATGCCATTATACAGTTACCACCATAATGCGACCATACGAAATCAATAGGTAATAATGTATTATATATAGGTATTAGGTACCTAATAACATAATATAAATCTATTTTGTCATGGATACTAATACGAGTAATACTGTTTAAATTTAATAATCAACTATTAAAATTTTGTTTTCATTATTTTCATAATTCTTATTTAGTGATATGAATTAATAATTTTGAATTTTTTACTGATAACAAAAATCGATATTAGATAATATACAGATTTTGACATTTTGTTTACACCAACAATCGCATGGAAATGGAATATACTAATACACATTATAGTTGTGTTACAAAACATAATTTTTTTTTACATTAAATTAAATTTAAAAATGTATCTTCAATAGTTTTATTATAACAGATTATTTTTAATAAAATTCTTTATTTACTCACTTCTTAAGTATAATTATACATTACAAATTTACAGATCAAACGATTAGTTACAAATTAAATTGTTTTATGGTTAAAAATCGATTGTTTTGGTTTGTTTTTTACTATCGAAGTAATTCAAACAATTCTGAATTCTGATTTTAGTTTATGACAACAATACAGTATTAAATTTACTACTTCTTATAAACACCAAACCTAAGCCTAACTTATTATACTTGCAGATTATGCTCTAAATATATTATTCGAATTATTCTTTTGATAATTATAATTTATTATATTAAACTTAAAGTTAAAAATTATACCTATTATAATTTATTTATATAGGTAGTTCAATTAATTAATATATTGTTATTATTATTATTATTGTTATTATTCTTATTTCTTATTGAGTATTTTATTAAATAAATTATAAATTTGTTGAAATACAGTAATACACATACTTAATTGAGTATTTTAATCTGATTGTGAAAGAAAAATTGTTTTTAACATGGCTTCAGCTGATCCAATGGGTCTTACCAAAACTTGGGAACTTTCACTATATGAATTGCATAGATCTCCTCAAGAAGCTATTACAGACAACACCGAAATTGCTGTATCCCCACGAAGTCTACATAGTGAACTAATGTGTCCAATATGTCTAGATATGTTGAAAAAAACGATGACTACCAAAGAATGTCTCCATAGGTAATTGTAAAATATAATTACATATTATTAATATGACTAATACAACTATATATTTATTTTAGATTCTGTTCAGACTGTATTGTGACTGCTCTTCGTTCAGGTAATAAAGAATGTCCTACTTGTCGTAAGAAACTAGTATCTAAACGGTCCCTACGTCCTGATCCAAATTTTGATCTTCTCATATCTAAGATTTATCCTAGCCGTGATGAATACGAAGCACATCAAACTAGAGTATTGGAAAAGTTGAATAAGAGTCACAGTCAGGCCAATTTAGTTCAGTCAATAAATGAAGGTATTAAATTACAAACTCAAAATCGACTACAACGAACCAAAAAAAACCAACATGAAGAATTAAATGAAAGCAGCTCATCAACTACTTCAAAACCTTCAAATAGTTCAAGTCGAGATAATGTAACTAGAACAATGGTACAAACAAAAGTGGCAAAGAAGATGAAGTCTGTTATGATCTCAGAAAAAGAAGGACCTGCATCAACTGTTGACACTTCAGATATAACAGAATGTGATGGTACATCAAAAGGTGTGTCAGTAGATGAAATAGAACTAGTGTTTAAACCTCATCCTACAGAAATGGCCAGTGACAATCAATTGATCAGAGTTTTGAAAGAAAACTCTGTACGTTATATAAAAACAACAGCTAATGCAACTGGTAAGTCTTTAAATTTCTATAGATTTATGATTCTTTTGTTATTGTTCAGATATTTTTCATAGTTGGCTTTTTTTTACGCGCGACCCAAACATTGGAAAGTATTACTGCAATAAATAACTAAATTATAATAATTGAAGAATATCTTCACTTTTTATGTATGGTACAGGACAACCCCAGAAAATAAAAAGTATAAATAGTATATTTATGAAATATTTAACTATACAGATACTATTCAAAAGTTGTTGTTTAATAGCTTTAAATTTTATGTGTGTAGAATTAAACTCATGAAATATAACCAATAATTATAAAGTGTAATAAAGTAGTACAAGTCAAATTTTTAAAACGCATTATAATATGTACATGATTTTTTTTTCTAGTTGATCATTTGAGTAAGTATTTAGCTATGCGATTGACGTTAGACCTTGGTCCAGAGCTTCCGGAACGAGCTCTTAATTTTTTGATCTATGTTGCACCCACTGCAGATCAATTTGTTCCTCTCAGTGGCAATCAAACACTTCGAAATGTACATGATAAGTTTTGGAAAGTTAACAAGCCGCTGGAAATGTTTTATTCTTTTAATTAAATTATTTATTTATTATTGATTTCTTACAACCAGTTATAATTATATTATAATATATTTTTATTTGTTTACAAATATCATTAAAAATAAAAGTTTAGAATACCTTACATTATGCAATTTACTTTGTAATTACATCTCTCTTTTCAATATTTTCGATAATTTTAGTCATGTAGTTTTAAAAATAATAATTTATTATATAATTTTATATCATAAATATATACTTCGATTGTTTTTTTTTTTATTGTTTGTATACCTCGGTAATTATATTTTTTTTTTATCAAATGCTAACATTTAATTTTAATTTATAGTAATAATTATTTGTATTATTATTACTTACTATATTTGTATTAAAGTATAACTAATAATTAAGAAATAGTAAGAGTTGTGTTTAATTAATTATTAAGAAAAAAGTACAATCATCAGTACAGTAATCGACAATATTGTATATTAATTTATATAGTAATATTTTATATTTATTGTTTTAAAATCAAACTCATTTACGTAAATACAAGTTATTTAAACATATATTTCATTAAATTAATAAGCTATAGATTTAGTAAAATAATTGTTGATGCATTTTAAATTTGATAGTCAATACGTTTTTTTAATTTGAATGTATTCAAATTAGTTGTGTGTCACACACATTTCATCAATGTAGGTATTGAAGCGCACGTGCGTATTTCAACGGCCTCAGTTCAAAACTGCAACAACTTATAAAGATATAACAAATCTGAGACTTATAGATCTTATAACAATTTCAGTTTAAGAACACATTAAAATATACTTAAATTATTGATCACGAGAGAGCATTTTCAATATTATAATTTACATTACGTTATATAGAGAAACAATATAGAGAACACCTTATACTTGATAAACCAATTTTTTCAATTGTTACAGTTATGAACTGAGGCGTTATTTTAATGAAGGGACAATAGGATGGATAATGGATATTCTTGGACCTAATTTATAGTACCATCAATATTATATAGTAGTACTGTAGTAGCCTATAAATGATGGGTTACGCTTTCATTAGATTAAAAATAAGAAATTTTAATTTCTAACTTTTTAAAATGTAATACTTATAGGTGTTAAGGAATAACCTGTAAATTATTCACTTAAAAAATTCAACTTGAAATTTATATTATTTAATTATTATAATATTTACATTACCATCTATATTATTCTATTGTGTTTAACAATAATCGGATAAAATGTATAGTTTTGGGATATAAGATTTTAATTTGTTGTATTTTTAAATTTGTCATCTTATTAAATTATATATAAATATCAAGTCTTATTAATGAGTCTACGTTCTTTATTAGAATGAACATATAACTAGTTATAAATTATCAGTCTATAGAAAATGTATAGAATATACTACAGTATATTTTATAATATATTTATATTGCTTTATAATAATTTATTTTATTATTAGTAATAAGGTGGGTAGGATGAATTAATTTTTGCCGAAAACAATGCATTTATATTATTAATATTTAAGTATTATAATACTACAGTCTACAACATAGTGGTTCTCTGAATACTGGACACACTCGGTCGCTAAGTTGTATGTTATGTTAGGTTCAGATTCTACAAAGTTTGTAGTTGGTTCCCAATAAAGCACCCGCTATTGGTAGGTTTCACTGTATATTATTATTAATAACTTTTGAGTCAATACAGACTTAGCAGTTAGCATAAAGGGTTAGACTAACTGAATTACCCGCATTTGAATCAAATTCTTGATTTATGGATTTGATTTTTATGTGAATTATAATTATTTTTAATATATGGTAAAATAAATTGTTTTTTTTTTATGTAATGAAAATATGTTATGGACTTAAGTTTAGTAGAATATAGAAATGAAACATTGATCAGTACATTCGGATAATCCTTTAAATCCGGTTTTACCAAATCCGAATAATTCAGATTTTCGAAAGCTAGATATTCCCACCACTAGTGTAGATAGGGGTTCATGGTATAGTTAGGTAATAGTTTAAAATTAATCTATGCATATATTTATAAATTGTGTATGGTAAAATATGCAATATACATAAAAGTTTCAAGCTCCTACAAATAATGTTTTTGAATTAAAACAAAATAACTTGCATTATTATTCTGCGTTTAAATATATAATTTCATCCAAATTTCAACTTAAAATGTCAAAAATATCTATTTAAACTTTTAAACACATATTAGATGAGGCTTGTTAAATGTTTAATAACAAATTATAAAAAATATAACCATTTAATAAAAATTACCAAGTTAATAACTGTCATTGGTTGTATGTACCTAAAATGTAATAACAATGTACTATTAGTAGTGAGTATTGGAAAAAAATTAAAATTATACTTAGGTACATGACTAAAATTTAATTTATTTTTCAAATAATATCACCACCGAACACTTTTCTAAATTTAGCATTATTTAAAATAGTCGAGTTGCGTGTAATTATTTTAAGTGTGTCTGAACTTCCTTCCAATTTAATTTTGTGATTTAAAAGACTTAATTTAGAAATTTCAATTGGTGTTATGTCTTCAATGTTGCAATATAATTCCTCTCGATTCCCCCAATAAGATATATATGACATCCGACATCTTTGATCATCTTCGCTTATGTATACAAAAACAACAAGATTATTTGATATTATCCAAGAGGCAATATGTAAGCCAGCTGTTAAACCTAAACCTGAAAATTAACCAGATATTATACTAAACATTTTTAAGAATGAAATAAAATTGATTTTATAATACTTACCTATTAATGATGCACAAATTACTTCTTCAGAATTTAAATAACTAAGCATATTTAAACTAAAACACATAGGAATCCAACAAAATAGTCCTAATAGTTGATATTTTTTCATTCTATTTAAACCGATGAAAAATTTCATGTGTGGACTTCTGAAATGATGGTAAAATCATAAAAACTATAATATTAACTATATGTCTAACATCTTACAATACAATATTAATAATTAATATTGATATTAATATTAATATTAATCTTACAATATTATAATACACGTTGTATTATAATTATCACAAAAACAGTTATATTAGTTTGTAACATTTTGGTTATTGATTTTAATTTGTTTATTTCTATTGTAGGTATAACAAGGTTGTAGGTTTTTGGGTATTTATTTTATTTATTTTATACTAACAAAAATGAAAAAAAAATCATTTCCATGAACATTTTAAAATGTATATAAGACTTACATACATGAATTATAAAACTTAAAAAGAAAGTAAGAAACAATAATAAAAGATGACCATTCTTACTTATAAATAGGAATAAATTGATCATCTTTAGCATGTTTAATAGTAACTTGATTCACATTAGAATACATTAAACCATAAGACTTCGTCATGAAACTTCGCTTAATATTGTTTAGTACGATTGAATTTATACGTATTGGTAACAGTAACATTTTATCTGTTAGCCCAGAGGCCTCAGTTTTAAATATTGTACACTTAAATACTATAGTATTTCGAAGCAGAAATAATTAAATATGCAGTCCTCAATATCATTGAATCTGTGATTTAATAAAAATAATATAAGTATAAATAAATTTAAAAACAGAATAATGAATACTGTAATCTTTAATCTTAACAGCAGTAGTTGTAACAATAATTAATAACAATTGTTTTTAATATTTTATCATAATGACATATTATTATCACAGATTGTATGGCTGACTGGCTGAAGATCACGGATATAGATACTAGTATCTATATCCGTGCTGAAGATCTTCTTACAGTTAACACCTCGTCGTGTCGTGTGAAATTATCACGGTTACCACAATTACCAAATGATACCGCATAGTTGAAAATATACAACAGTTGTAAAAAGTTACTTTTGACCGTGTGGTTACATTTATGCATATTTATGTAATATAATAATCACGAATTAAGATATACTTAATATCTTAATTATCTTAATATCTTATATATCTTAATTCGTGATAATAATTAATATGATTATTAATTATTAATATGTCTATAATCTAAATACTCAAAATTAAATTTTCAATACTTAGGTATAAAAGTTGAACATTTTATGAATTTTTAACTACAAAATAATTATTCAATTTTAAATTTGATATATTTTGTCAAAATTCGATCATTAAATGCTTATAAAAAAAAATTGTGCATATGTATTTTGAATATATTTCAACTGCTATTGTAATAATATATCAGAAACCTTGCATTAAATTTTAACGTTTTTTACCCAACAAATACAATTTTATTGATATTTATAGAAAATAAAACTAAAAAAATTGAAAACTGACAATGTCCGTAAACAGCTCAAAAAGAGTCAAATTATTTTCAAAATTTTATCGTGTATAGAAAATGCTAATATAAACATACAGTGGAATTTTAAAGTATCTACAGTCATTCGTTTTTTAATTACAAGAAAATAAGAAAATCGTAACATGATATAAATCCAGTGAATATCAAGTGTTATAAAAATAGGAATATCAAATGCTCATAAAAATTTAATTTGACTTGTAGACATTTTTTTAAAAAAGATAGACAAACTTATGAGGAATCTTGTATTACATTTTCAAATCTTAGATTTAAAAAGAAAAATTTTTACGAATTCTTAACCCATTTTGGTAGTTTTCGTGATTTTTACATATTTTGTCAATTTTTGAACTTTAAATGCTAATAAAAAAAAACTGTGACTAAGGATTTTTAATATTTTTCAAATGTCATTGTTAAAATATAGTAGGAGCCTTGTATTAAATTTTAAAGTATTTTTACTCAACAAAGTTTTATTGACATTCATAGAAAAAAAAACTAATAAAATTGGAAGCTGAAAATGTCCCCAAACAGTTCAAAACAAATCAAAATATTTTGAAAATTTTATCATGTATATAAAATGGAAATATAAACAACCAGTGAAAATTGCATGTATCTACGGTCATTTGTTTTTAAGTTACACCAAAAACCAAAGTCAATTTTGTGTAAATATTCTCGTTTTTCCTTAATTTTTCTTTTGTTTTTCAAGACGCTTTTGAAAATTACTTTGAATTTTAAATTTTGACCTCCCCAATGCACCAACAATATTCACTTTCCCATCGAACAAAATATTGAAGTTAAAAATAGAAGCATTATTTCGACTACTTATCGTGTACACAGACACAAAAAAATAAATAAAAAAAACACACATCATTGTAAAATCAATACATTCATCGTTCCACTCAGAATCTAAAATATATAATATATACATTTCATATTTTTTCAAAATGTTATATTCTCCTCTCCACAACTTCATGCAATTTAATATTGTAATTATTTAATCAACACTGTCACGAAATCGAATTGTAACTAATGGCCTTTGCCACTGTTATTTTTTCAGGGATCAAAAAAAAAGGTATATACCTATGCAAGTATCACTTAATGATTGAAAAATTGTTTAAATATTAAGGCAAGCAAATTACATTAGTTAAAAACAATTGTAGGTACTATCGTATTATATATTAAAAACTACTACTGTACCTACTACGTCATAATATATACCTATATACTTATTCGGTTAAGCAATAATATAAATCACACGACATTTTCTTTTATTATAATAATCTTACGTTCCAAATACGCGGTTGGCTAAATAAACGTTCCAATTGTTTTAAACGATATATACAATATACCATATTATTGCTAGAGACATTTAATTAGCCTTTGAGTAGAAAACTTCTGGCGTTTTGGAACGATTGTGCGTTATTCTTAAATAGTTAAGTCTTGAAAGGAGTTGGACGAGCAACTATAATAATATTATAATACTCGCTGTAATTTAATTATTGCATTACAGTAAAGTTCAGAGACCTCGATTCGGGCGATAAAGCTGTAAAATATGCACTCAGACATTCGCATATCGCATATTGTCTGTTCTCTGTACCTACTAAACGACTTGGAGTTTATCTTCGTAATTATTGTTGTTGGCTTAGTAAAATTTGTAAACAATGACGGGACATATTTTATGAAAAACAATTCTTAGTGCGGAGACATCTTTTATTACTCTCGTATGTTATAAGAATAAACTAGGTATATAATTTATCATGGCAAACATTATTTTATGTGTGCCCTCTTTTTATAAACTCATAAAGACGTTTGTCTCCAACTGTATTTCAAGAAGTGAGCTTAGTGTAGCTTAGGAGCTCTGGTTTTTTGAATTTTTAAACTAAATTATTGTAATTCAGAATTTGGAATAAAATAAATATTTTCTTATTTAAGAACATAACATCATAGTATTTTTAATAATGCCGAATTATACATATAATTATATAACTATATAAGAATTAGTCTTACTGTAAACGATCATTTATTAAATTAATTTAAATTTAAAGCCTCGTGTTAAAATATTAATATACAATTATATTATTATATTTTGAAGTTTGAATAATTGAGAAATGAGAATGGCATATTGGATCAAATTAATATTACGGGGCTTTGTGTATTATTATAGCCGTAGCCATTTGACTTTTGTTATCGTCGTATTTAAAATATATCATTTTGGTCGATAATTATTAGGTATGAATATTGACTATGTATATTTATGACCGTCGGATAAGCTATTTTACCGTAGTCTATGAACAACCATAATATCTTAAATCGTGGTATGAGAACCATTATCCGCTGAAGAACGAGCCTCGCACACATATAATATATAAAATGTATGTATACAAATATTATATTAATTAAAAAGCGTTACATTTGTCAGTGTCACTAATATTTTCACGCGTTTACTCCCATGATTTAAGCGGAGAGCAGAGCTACCCAAAAGAAGCTTTCAGTTCAATAATTGTCGATTTACACTCAACTTTTTTTTAATGTCGACTAAGATCGACTTATGAGAAATCTTATAACATTTTCAAGTTTTTTGAGCAAGCGAAAAATTTATTATCGATGATAATTTAAAAAAACCAATAAAAAATATTAAAAGTGGCATTCGGGGACTGCCGCGATAAAGCTATTGCATATTAAATAAATAAAAAGTTGATATGA
>NC_042495.1:75933021-75935853 GCF_005508785.2 Acyrthosiphon pisum | reverse complement strand
TTAAAATCAAAATTTTCTTATGCCTATAAACGATCAAAAATAGTCAAAATATTTTGATGGTAATAGAATACTAATTTAAACATTTAATGAAAATGTCATTTATATACAGTTTTTTTAAAGTTACGCCAAAAATTCAAAGTTGAGTTTGCGTAAAGATAAAAGTACCAGATGACTTGTACAATTCACATTTGTACAAGAAAAGATGATGTTAAGAAGAGAGTTGAAACATTTTTACTGCCTTAAAGGGTGATATGTGATGACAAACACTAAAAAAATAAAAACACAATATCAATCATCAATATCGCTCCTGTCAGAACTTAAAATTCCTAAAATTCAGATATAAATTCATTATTAAATGAAAAATTAAAATAACGAGCAGCTTGGTGAATCACCTTGCATAGTTGTATATAAAATAAGCCATTTGTATGTTATATGTAACTATGCAATCATTGCAATGCTTTGCACCCCGATAATTTATTTAGTTTACAGGTTGCTGCAATGCTGGATGTTTAAATTCGAGTGTTCAGGCATTGGAATAAGGAATTTAGACCAACGTCTGGGGTCTCATAAATGTTATTATTCGGATCAATATGGGTTAATACAGATGCTAAGTATAGTTCGGGAAAAACGTATTTTTAAAACTAAAATATGTATGTACCTACCCACCAAATGTTTTAGACCAAAGGATATTCCCCAAAATGTTATTTAATTTCATAAAATATTACTGACATGCGATACTACTGAATGATGAAACGATGCATAATTCATAAATATTAAAATATGTTGATACCTAAATACCTAATGAGAAATATTTAATAATTAATACTAATTTATTGTAAAATGAATCATTAGATAACTAATAGCAGTATAGTTATAACCACCTCAAAAAATACATTTAAAATTACAACATGTTAGGTATCAAATTAAATTTGTAAAATAATAAATTATTTGGGTTTTGGGTTAAACAGTATGATTTATTCGGGTTTCGGTCACTTCGGGTGTATTGAAAAAAAAAATCATTCAGTTTATGGGTTTCAGGTGTAGGATTTTTAAGAGTTTTTAATGGTGCAATGGTTTCTGGTTAGTTGGTGTAAGATGCTGGTTATATGTGTATATTTTTATGTAAATAAATCAATTTTAAATTAACTTTATACGTAAATCAATTTATTTTGATAACAATATGAATTATGTGAAAGTGTTATAAAGGAGAAAAATAATATAATATTTGTACTTTGGCGACATTTGTTTAAAAAAAATATGTAATAATGAAAATGTATTTTACCTATAATATATACCTAAAAACTGCACGCAATGAACCAAAATATTTCGAAGTATCTCACGTAGTCACGTTTGACGTCATAACTCATAATATAAATTAAGTACAAAATCAGATCAAGTATAGATTTTAATATAGTATGTAGGACATAAGTAGTAAGTATATAATATTAATTCCGACTTGATCGACGCTTTTAGAAGAGACTCTCGAGTAAAATAACATCATCATTAATATTCTACCTTTATAGGAAGTCTTATAACAAGTTCAAACACAAAATAATCACATTTTTTTTATCAACTCACCGGAAAAGCTCAAAATAAATTTGAAGTGTGTTTTGGCTTAAAATGTATATATATATAATACTATGTAGTATGCACATTGTACATAATAATAAACATATTATGCACAAAGTTTCTAACCCGCTAACCGTGTTTGTTACTGTCAATAACTTTTTTCTCATTAATATTTAAAAATATATATTTTGGATGACTATCACCAATTATGCCGTTATAATTTATAGTATTTTTTGCTATACCTAAAATTAAAATTTAAAAAGTTAAAGCGTTAATTTTTGCATTTCATAAAAATGTTTTAAATTCAATTTATGAAAATATTTTAAAAGTAAAAATTATTGTTTATTTTGGTTGATTTTTAAAAATTGCGTGTTTAAACTTAAAATTTTTAAATCTAGGTGGAAAAGTATATTGCTATTGTGTGAATATTTTATAAAGTCTGCTTAAACTTACGTTTCTATAAATTTTTTCTTATTTTAATTGAATAATTTAAAGTTAGTTTTTCAAACTTTTATTAAACTTTTACTTAGGTAACATACATAGAATAATAATATAAATTTTATTTTTAAATAATATCATCGAGGATTAACAATTGTTTAATATTTTATTGGAAAAAAATTACATTTAATTACAATGTGCGTAAAATGTATTTTAAATTCTAAGCGGAATGAAGATCGACGAATGGTGTTGATTTTACAAGTGTTTTTTTTTTTTTACATGTAGGTTCACGATTTACAGTTATTTTTTTAACTTCAATAACATTCCTGATAGGAAAATTAATCGAAAAATTATTGATACTTACTTTTAGGAGTACAAAGTTAAAAATTCCCAGATACTTACTTAAAATAATCGAGAAAAACAATAAACTTGTTATTTTTACGTAAAATTAATATTCTGAAAAATCGATTTTCTTATTAACTGTAACTCAAAAATCTTCAACTACTCTAAATATTTTTGACATTTTTATAAAACACTTATTCTATTAAATCTTATTGTTTTTTTTTTATGATTACCAATAAAAAGTTTTTGCTCTGTCAAAAATCTGCTTGAAAATGCAATGCATAGTTTCTTATATAAGTCGATTATATTGGGAACTAAAACATTTTAAATATATATATAAGTAGATACAGTACTTTTTTTTCATTAACATTTAAAGTTCGAATTTCGGATAAAAATTATATATTTTAACAAAGTATTGTTTTATATTGGTTTGTTATTGTTAATGATGACGTATTATTTAGGTTTTAGATTCTGAACGAAGTG
>NC_042495.1:75930988-75932220 GCF_005508785.2 Acyrthosiphon pisum | reverse complement strand
TACAAGGCTCATAATATATTTTTACAATAGCAATTGAAAAATAAAAGAAATATATAGTCACGATTTTTTTTTTATAAGCATTTAAAGTTCAAATTTTGACTAAATACGTAAAAATTACGGCAATGTTCAAATTATCTTAGACAGAAATTCATAAAAGTTTTTCTTTTTAATTCTAAGATTTGGAAATTTAATACAAGGCTCCTAACATATTTTTACAATAGCAGTTGCAAAATAAAAGGAATACATTGTCACAATTTTTATTTATAAGCATTTAAAGTTCAAATTTATACGAAATATGTCAAAATTGCGAAAATTTGCAAGTAATTTAGTGGTTGAAAAATCGTAAAAATTTTTTCTTTTATAACTAAGTTTTTAAAATTTGGTACAAGGTTCTCCATAAGTTTTTCTTTAAAAATAATATATCCTAGACTGACAAATCATCTCCGTTCAGAATCGTTTTTCGTATACAATGATATAATATCATTGGATTCAAATTTAATTCCATCCATTACAGTAACCCACTTGTAACCTACTGTACAGCAGAGCGACATCCACGACTTACCCACCTTTTTTTTTTTTTGAGGATTTGAAACTTATACGTATAAATTATGACATTTTCAAAATATATATATTAATTTTATCAAAAAAAAACTAATTTAACCTACCTTATTACAAAAAATTTAAAATACATTACTATACCTAATGGCAGTATAAATATATCATCACATATACACTAGGTATTAAATTGGTAATATAATATTATTAGGTTGACCGATCGTCTTCGCTCAGAATCGTATTTTGTATTGAATGATTTATCATTGAAATAAAATGTAGTCATTATAGTGACTTACTTAATGACGATCAGATAAACTCGACATGTACTGTAAAGCAGAGTAGATCCCTCTCTAGTATCTACTTTTCCTTTTTTTTATATAAAACATGTAATATTATTAATCATATACCACGTACCTATACGAAATTACTTCTTTGACATGATTACAAATCAAATCAAAGCAAAAAAAAAAAAAAAAATGTAACTAAATAAATTCTTTTCATTGAATCAAATTATGGCATTTATTTAGCTTAAGACAAGTACAAGTACCTATATTATATAATTTGTGTTAGTTGTATTATATTTTAGTACTAAAATTTAAAAAAATAATATTTATCACACACTTTTTATAAATTCATATCATTATACCTAGAAACAATTAGCGTTTTATTATAAAAGA
>NC_042495.1:75929775-75930938 GCF_005508785.2 Acyrthosiphon pisum | reverse complement strand
CATTCCTGATAGGAAAATTAATCGAAAAATTATTGATACTTACTTTTAGGAGTACAAAGTTAAAAATTCCCAGATACTTACTTAAAATAATCGAGAAAAACAATAAACTTGTTATTTTTACGTAAAATTAATATTCTGAAAAATCGATTTTCTTATTAACTGTAACTCAAAAATCTTCAACTACTCTAAATATTTTTGACATTTTTATAAAACACTTATTCTATTAAATCTTATTGTTTTTTTTTTATGATTACCAATAAAAAGTTTTTGCTCTGTCAAAAATCTGCTTGAAAATGCAATGCATAGTTTCTTATATAAGTCGATTATATTGGAACTAAAACATTTTAAATATATATATAAGTAGATACAGTACTTTTTTTCATTAACATTTAAAGTTCGAATTTCGGATAAAATTATATATTTTAACAAAGTATTGTTTTATATTGTTTGTTATTGTTAATGATGACGTATTATTTAGTTTTAGATTCTGAACGAAGTGATGAATGTATTGATTTTACAATGATGTGTGTTTTTTTTTTTTTTTTTTTTTTTTTTTGTGTCTGACGACAACTTTTGGAGCAGTAAAAATGCTTCGATTTTCAAAAGTTGTACCTTTTTCTGAAAGGAAAGTGAATCTAGTTGGTACTTTGGGGGGTCAAAAGTGAAAATTTCCCAATACTTTTCAAAAGCGGCAGGAAAAACCTTAAAAAAATAACGGAAAAACGAGAATTTTTACGCAAAACCAATTTTTGACAAAAACGAAAACTTAATTTTACTGTAACTCAAAAAATAATTATTGTAAGCACTTGAAATTTGCAACAGATGTTTATATTAGCGTTGTCTATACAGGGTTAAATTTTCAAAGTGTTTCGACTTTTTTTGAGCTATTTATAGACAAATGAAATTTTCAATTTTTCTAAGTATTTTTTTTTAAAATAACGATAAAAAATTTTTGGTTGGATAGAAAACTTTGAAAATTTAATACAAGGTTTCTTATAAGTTGTTCTCACAGTGATAAAAAAAAATCCCAAATCGTTAGTCACAATTTTTTTTTATAAGTGCTTAAAGTTAAATTTATACGAAATATGTCAAAATTGCGAAAATTTGCAAGTAATTTTGTGGATGGAAAAATCGTAAAATTTTTTTCTTTTATAACTAAGCTT
>NC_042495.1:75920460-75928219 GCF_005508785.2 Acyrthosiphon pisum | reverse complement strand
TAAATTATGACATTTCAAAATTATATATATTAATTTTTATCAAAAAAAAACTAATTTAACTTACTTATTACAAAAAATTTAAAATACATTACTATACTAATGGGCAGTATAAAATATATCATCACATATACACTAGGTATTAAAATTGGTAATATAATATTTATTAGGTTGACCGATCGTCTTCGCTCAGAATCGTATTTTGTATTGAATGATTTATCATTGAAATAAAATGTAGTCATTATAGTGACTTACTTAATGACGATCAGATAAACTCGACATGTACTGTAAAGCAGAGTAGATCCCTCTCTAGTATCTACTTTTCCTTTTTTTTATATAAAACATGTAATATTATTAATCATATACCACGTACCTATACGAAATTACTTCTTTGACATGATTACAAATCAAATCAAAGCAAAAAAAAAAAAAAAATGTAACTAAATAAATTCTTTTCATTGAATCAAATTATGGCATTTATTTAGCTTAAGACAAGTACAAGTACCTATATTATATAATTTGTGTTAGTTGTATTATATTTTAGTACTAAAATTTAAAAAAATAATATTTATCACACACTTTTTATAAATTCATATCATTATACCTAGAAACAATTAGCGTTTTATTATAAAAGATAATAACTAATAAGAAAGTACCTACCTATAGGTACTTAAAATTTAAGAAAATTGAAATTGAAATAAAATATCAATAAAAAAGAAGAGGATACCTACTCTGCTGGGTGTACCCCGTACGATGAAAATGCAATTATTAGCTACATTATACCTATTATATAATATAGTATATTATACACGTACCTACAAAATACAAAAATCTAAACAATAATACATTTGGATTTCACGTATTCTCGTCGTAAAACGTATTCGATGCATAAAAATTAATATCTCAAAATATACCTACATCTTTTTTTAAAGTGCGTGTCACTGAGATAAAGATTTAGAATATAATTTAAACACTCACATGTTATAATATTATATCAAATAAAATGCACGTTCTTTGTTTTTTTATTCGACTGTACGTCATTGATGTAATTGCTTTAATGTTACAGATACCAGAGATTTATACGATCACAGTTCGGTGACGTATAAGTTGGCGGAAATGGAAATGCGCGTGGATCACTTGACCAGATTGTATGAACTGAAAGACAAAGACGTCCAGGAACTAATTAAGCATTTCAGCTCGGTTCTCAAAACGATCGTGAAGTCGCTGAATGTTTCCGTTTCTGAAGACATAGAATCGTTAATGGTTGCTTTCAACAAGTCCGTGGAAATGGTCAGGTCACCGATGGCGCATTTCGACGTGTACACATTCCTACCCCATCTGCGGTCCCACGAGAATTATTTGAGGCCTTTGATATTACATTCCGGAGGCAGAAATGCAGGTTATTTACTCATTAAATTTCACACAAGGGACCAATAAGAACGGAGTACAGATAAACAATATTAGTTACAAGCAATATAATACATATTATATTATATGGTAGCAAAAATAAATAATATATAGGTCAACAATAATATGTAGGTATGGTTAAGGCATAGTAAAAAATAAGGTATTTTATAAAACGCCCGGGCAATGCTGAAGTTATGTATTTAATATTTTTGCATTACAGTTGTAATACCTAATAGGTAGGTACATAATAAATAATTAATTTTACCATCTAAATTATGTTAGTAGTTGTTAATAATATTTGTAAAAGATAATTAAAATATTATTAATCCAAACGTACAAGATGTATAAATTATCCGTTAATAAAATCCCGAAGGCCGAAATGAATCAAAATACTAAATTTTACTGTTTAACCATACACTTATCTTACCATAATAATTATCTGGTGGTTATATGATAAAACACAGGGTTCTTAACTTACACGAATTTCGTTCACAATACACATTGTAGATATTTTATATTTTTATTGTTAAAATTAAATTACAAACCTAGTGTATTATTAACTACAATTTTATATTATAGATACCTAGTTAAAAACTAATTTTTCGTAAAACCAATGTATAATATAAACTTTAAGCCCAGATAATTGTTTACAGGGGCACATAATGGTTCGTAAAAAAACATGTCACGATAGTATTGATATTCATATTTTATTCAATGAACTGTATGAATGTATATAAATATATTTGTCGAGCATAATATTACAAAATACAAAGTATCCTATACTAATAAAACGAATGTATAAAAGTACATAAATTGTTTGTAAAGAATTAAACCTTTAACGCTTAAACCAATACCAGAAAATACCCTCTCCCCGGAATCTATATGAAATCAAATTAATTATATCATCTCCAACCAGGAAATAAAATAACATTTATTTATACACATTTTACTCTCATCTCTACCTTAAATCACTTATAGTCTAATTTGTTTTATTCGTAAGTTATTTGATTAAATATCAATTTCTATTGCAAAATAATGAATGATGATGCCAATAATTCAAATCAACATAAAACCTACTAAAGAGTTTAAAATAATTTTAAAATGTATGTGTTTTTTTTTTAGTGTCAATGGTGTTTGGAGTTCCTACTGTTCGTCGCCAACAACAGACATACTTGATACAGACATTGATTAACATCGTAAGCAACATGAATCAAACCGAACAGAAAGATTCGTTAATAGTAGTGATGATTGGCGAAGTAATGTATACTTGTGATTACTCAATATAAAATATGTTACCGATAGATTAATATTTGTATCGGACGTGTTGTAATTGTTGCAGATCGATCAGGAATACACGCAACAAGTTACTGCGGAAATCAAAAATCGGTAATTATTTTCATTGCCATTACGATGCCGATTATACAAATTAAGAATTTATATTATTATTGTTGAATATTTAACTTCAGGTTACCGGAAGCAGTGAACTCGGGTCTCGTGGACATAATTGCTCCGTCCCCAGAGTATTATCCAGATTTCAACAAGCTTCGCATTACGCTCGGTGACTCCGAAGACCGTGTCCGCTGGAGGAGCAAACAAAATTTAGATTATGTTTTCTTAATGATGTACTGCCAGCCGAAAGGATCGTTTTACGTTCAACTTGAAGACGACGTAGTCGCGAAGCCGCAATTCCACAGTATTATGAAAAAAACGGCTTTGCAGAGGATAGCCGACGGACAAGAGTGGTTCATATTAGATTTCTGTCGACTTGGTTTTATCGGTAAAATCTATTTTAGTTGCAAAGTATAATATCACTAGTGGTACGAAAGTACAATGGTATATTTCAATTTAGGCAAAATGATGAGATGTTCAGATTTACCGTGGCTGATACAATTCATTGTGATGTTTTATAACGATAAGCCGGGGGATTGGCTTTTAGACGGAATGATGGAGACCAAAGCTTGTAATCTTGAAAAAGATTTTGTGAGTAAATTGTTTATGGTAGGCATATATTTTAAAAATTAAGGTTCATGAAAACAAATGTCACATATATAATCATGATTTTAAATTGAAATCTGCTTAGAATTGGCTTACTTAGGTATCCTGTAATATGGATGATTATAAAAAAAATTCTTTAAAATACTTTCCTATTAAAATTTAAACACTTTGAATTTTTGAACCGTACAAAACAAAATTCAAACGAATCATTATTATAACAGTGCTATTTTGTTAATATTATTGATAAATATTGTTCTTAGAGAGATTGTCGAAAACGAAAAGACGAAATATGGGTGACATTCAGACCGTCTCTTTTTCAACATATTGGAACCAGGTCATCTTTAAACGGCAAAATTCAACTGTTGAAGGTAAATCAATTTTATATAGAAAAATAGTACGATTTAAATACATATAGGTAAGTAAAATGTTAAGTAAATAAATATTTTTTGTCTCACAGGATAGTCTTTTCAAGAAAAGCGTCAACGTAAAACGCATAAATAAAATCAGAGGAAAATGACCTATGGCAAGGTACAGGTTACCTGTAGCGAAAATCAAAAAAGATTTCATCAAACGATGATGATATTAAAATAACAATGAATCGTCTGTGATTGTTTGAGTGAAATAATTTATTAATAATATGTAAGCACAGCTATTATATTATTGTATGAAAGTTCAAATTCAAACGTTGTCTGTATAATAATATAGGTATAAATAAGTCAATATGGAAATAATGCCTATAATTACTGGTTACTTTCATATCATTGAATTGTATTATTATTATTTATTTGTTTGTTATTCATGCGAAATACTCAAATACACATCTGCGTATTGCATTTACTTCCACTCCATTTACGCCAAAAATAAAAACAATGATATCTGAGATAAAAGCATTTTGTAACAAAATAAAATATTTACAATATTTATAGGAAAACAAATTATAACAAAAAATACACAATTATTCAGGGTTAATTTAAGGGACCTAATCATTTTAGTGTTTAATTTTTAATTAAATTCGTACACTATTATATAATAGCTGATGTATTATGTACCTATTTAGAAATAATTAAATAAATCACATTTAAAATATTATTGTATTTAATTAAAATATGTGCCCAAGTGATATCATTGTTTTTTAGAATATGAACTATTTATAGATACTTAAAAAAGAACAATTATTACTACCTAGACATACGTTGAACTATTAAATACTTACCTATTGAAATTCTATAGGTACTTACGTACCTTTTAATCATATTATAAGTTTATTATATTACTTCTAGTTTAAGTTATCGAAATTCTTAGATCATCATAATGTAAATAATTTGTACCTAATAATATTATCACAATGTATATAGTATAATATAATAAATAGTGTATTAGTGTAAAGCAATGGTCTTAGATGTATTAACGTGTCATCAATGAAAATCAAATTCATAATAAATGTTAGAAACAAAAAAATCAGAAATATTGATGATATTCGGTAGAAAATAGATATTCATATATTACATAATTCATATATGTCACACTGACGAAAAAAAACCTATATTATTGAAAGTTTGATTTTCTTGTAAAAGTACTAATTGATGGCAGTACCTAGTAATAATAGTAAATTTCCATTGATAATTATATTTTATATTATGATTTATGAGTGTATATTGTAAAACATATGATACGTAGGTACCTAAGTATTTATAAGCTAATGTTACTAAATATATATTACTGTTTTGTAAAAAAAGTTGTTGATTTCATGATAACCATATATAAATAAACAAGTGTACACCAAAACTTATTTTCAAAAATATATTATAATTACCTCAAATTACCTATCCTATATACTAGTACCTAATTCAGCTTAATGCTCTTAAATATCATTAATTCATTGAGTTGGACGCGCCTTGTGCGCACAATGTTTCGTGATTGGTTTTAACTTAAACGTATTATTTATACGTTATACCTAATAAACCTAGAAATAATTCGTCGTCTGTATTCCGAGTTTCACGTGAAATTTCCAAAAGCACTTTCGAGAATTATTTTAACTACATTATAATACACTAATCAAGCGTGAATTTCACTTTATAGTTTATGGACATATTATATTATGATTTATGCGGATAAGTATTGTATATAGGTCTAGGGACTGCGAAAGAGTGAATTAATTTGAAACAAAATTGCGTAACGCGAAACAAGTTATTAAAAGCGATTGAAAAGAGTTTACATTTTAGATTCTGAGCGGAGTGTTGAATGTATTGATTTTACAATAGTGTTTGATTCTTTTTTCCTGTCTGCAGACACTTTTTAAAGAAGAAAAAATGTTCTAATCTTCAACTTCGAGGAAGGTTTTTTTGTAGCAAATTGCCTCTAGTTTTTACTTTGAAGGGCAGTTTCCCAGTACTATACGAGATAAACAGAATAAACAAAAAAAAAAAAAATAAGAATAAATGCAATTGTACAATACCAGTGATTTTTACATATAGAGTTTTGTATAGAATGAAAGCTTTGATTTAATATTTGGGTGTAGTAATTGTAACCAGCTGTTTACATTCTTCCTTTTTTGATTGAAGATGGGAGGGGAAGATAGAGAGTAAAAACAGAATTTTATATTTGACTTCTAAAATGGTTGGGTCGTCATAAAATTTCCGATATTTTTTGGAATCGGAATGTAACTACATAATTTAAACATATACTGAATTTTTTTGTATTAATCGAGCCCGGCAACTATGGCCATTACCTATTGTGAGGGTAACAGTATTTGTACGGCTGGTACGGTTGATACGGTCGGTTCGCAACACGTGTATGTGTGGCAATGACTTATCTCTATAAGAACCCGGGTGGTCATCTATCCGGGAAATAATGACACTGACTGGTGCTGCCACTCAGAACACATCAGTGACTGTAGCCAGACACCACGCCACGCCAAGTCACCTATACAGATTTATCAGGGATTAATTTTGAGTTGTGACTTGAATTATACCATCTGTCAATTAATTAATAGTATAAGCCAGGGACTGGAACGGAACCTAACCTAACCGGTTCTGGAACTGGAATTTTTTTAATATTACAACCGAAACTTTTACTTTAATAAATTAAGTATCAGAACCGAACAGGAATTTTTAAATTAAACTAGCTGAACCCGTGCACTTCGTTGCCCATTAAGTGTACCAACTATATGTGACTCAAACTTTGTTCAAATCGTTATTTAATATTCGGTGTATGGTTTCAAAATTAGTCTTAACTTTTCCGTTGCCCGGAATAAAAATTCTGATTCGCAGCAGTACATTATCAGGTAGGCAATCTACCTGCGGTAGATCGCGGACCCCGTGCTGTATGTACCTACGTTAGTGTATGATTTAACTCTAAAATATCAAAGTTATACCAAGTTTGTCGTATTCTACCTATGGTGGATTGATATAATCAATTAATACAAAATCCTAACCTGACCTAACCGTACTAAAATCAGATGAGTAAAAAAAAATAAATTTAACCATTTTTAAATTAGCCTATCTTCTTCCCAGTGGTCTAATCTACCCACAAAAATTCATATATATATATATATATATATATATATATATATATAAAATAATAATACAAATCAAAAAACTTGCCCGATTAACCAATAGCAACCAATATATAATACACTATTATTTTTTATATATATAACCAATAGCAACCATTTATAAACAAATATTTCTATCGTAAATAATAATATTTTTATTTTATTTTATTCTGGACAACCCTTATCACTTAAGGGTATGAAAAATGGATGTTGGCCGATTCTCATACCTACCGAATATGCATAAAAATTTAGCAAACGCATACAAAAAAATTCATTCAAATCGGTCTAACCATTTAGGAGGAGTTCAGTCACAACACACGTAGGTACAGTAGAATTATTGCGCTTAGCAACACATTCTGCGATTCATTTTTATATTATATGAAATCAACAAACATGCCCGATTAACCAATAGCAACCAATATAATATAATGCACAGTTGCGCCACTGTTGTATTTTTGATATACAGATTTGAGATTTCCTACCTTTCCGGTGGATTTTCCTAAACTTTTATTTCGTAAAAACCTTCTCCTGGCAGTTACGAACATCTTAAAAAAAAATTTGAGCCAAATCGGACCAGCCGTTCTCGATTGATGAATTATTGTTATACATTTTTGTCTCCATTTTAGATTCTGAGTGGAACGATGGATGTATTGATTTTACAATGATGTGTGTTTTTTTTTTAATTTAATAATTTTTTTTTAATTTTTTTGTGTCTGTATACACGATAAGTAGTCGAAATAATGCTTCGATTTTCAACTTCAGTATCTTGTTTGATTGGAAAGTGAATATCGTTGGTGCATTGGGGAG
>NC_042495.1:75899938-75920256 GCF_005508785.2 Acyrthosiphon pisum | reverse complement strand
CAGTTTTTTTTTATTTAGCGAGTTAAGGTTCAAAAGTTGACAAAATATGTAACAAGCACGAAAATTAGCAAATTATTTGAGTTAAGAATTCGTAAAAATTTTTCTTTTGTAATTTAAGATTGAAAAATGTAATACAAGATTCCTCATAATTTTGTTTACCTTTATCAAAAAAAAAATGTCTACAAGAAAGTCAAATTATATTTTTATGAGCGTTTGAAATTCATATTTTTACAACATATGATATTCGCTCGATTTCTCATGTGGTGATTTTCTTATTTTTATTGTAGTTAAAAAACGAATGACTAGTTGATACTTGAAAATTTCAGTGAATGTTTATATTAGGATTTTATATACGCCATAAAATGTTGAAAATATTTTGACTCTTTTTAAGCTGTTTACGGACATTTTCAGTTTTCAATTTTTTTAGTTTTTCTGTCTATAAATATCAATAAAATTTTGTTTGTTAGGTAAAAAAGCGTGAAAATTTAATGCAAGGCTCCTGATATATTGTTACAACAGCAGTTGAAAAATATTAAAAATAAATAGGCACAATTTTTTTTTTATAGGCATTTAAAGATCGAATTGACAAAATTATCAAATTTAAAATTTAATAATATTTCGTAGTAAAAATTATAAAATGTCAATTTTTATATCTAAGGATAAAAATGTAAATCAAGATTCCCCTAAGTAGTTAATTCTGTTACCAAAAAATCTAAAAAATACATAAGCACAATTTATTTTTATGGTCATTTTAAGCTCAAATTTGGACGAAATCACATATTAAAAAACCTGGAATAACTATTTTAGTTATTTTGTTGTGATTTTATATTATTGAAACTTCTAAAGTATACTATTATATTATATCTATGATAGTACCACGATTTGTTGTTGTTGTATAACGCGTTATAAGTACCTAATGGATATTGTGATATGATTAATTTGGAATTTATTATAGATACCTATTATTGGTCAAATTTTTTTTAATACCATAGATAAGTATATAAGATACCTTATACCTAGACTGACATACCGTCTCCGCTCAGAATCGTTTTTCTTATACAGTGATATTATATCATTGAATTCAAATTTAATACCATCTATTATACAGTGACCCACTTGTAACCTACTGTACAGTAGAACGACATCCACTTACCCACCATTTTTATATATATAGATTGGTTCTTTTAGGTTTAGAAATAAAATAATGTTAATATCATAATTTAATGGTAGGTATTACTGTTATGTGTATAAACTATGTATGTAATATAAGTTTTTTTTTCTATATGAATGTCAATAAAACTTTATTTGTTGAGTAAAAATGCTTGAAAATTCAATACAAGGCGCCTACTATATTTTTACGATGATATTTGAAAAATATTAAAAATCCTTAGTCACAGTTTTTTTTTAATTAGCATTTAAAGTTCAAAAATTGACAAAATATGTAAAAATCACGAAAATTAGCAAATTATTTTAGGTTAAGAATTCGTAAAAATTTTTCTTTTTAAATCTAAGATTTGAAAATATAATACAAGATTCCTCATAATATTGTCTACCTTTATCAAAAAAAGCACCTGATGAGTTTGGAAGAGAGTATTGGAAATATTTTGCTAATGTTTTTATATGATCTTCGATTTCTTGGATATGAAAGTCTTTATGGAGATTTGCATTTCTGACAAACCATGGGGCATTTGCAATTATTCTGAGGACTTTGCATACTATTAATTAAAGCAGCATTATGAATAGGTATTTAAAATTTATATATTTAATTATACTTTTCGATACCTAGATTATCTGGAACCGGTACCTTTATTTTTTACTATCAAAAAACCAGAACCGAACCGAAATAGTTATTTTATTTTTGGAGGACCAGTACCAGAACCGATACCGATAAATTCAAAAGGTTCTAGTCCCTGGTATAAGCAGAATATATAATGTTTCTATACTAGTTGTTACTATGTTACTATGTTTCTATCATTTTTAACACACGTCGTCCGTATGAGAGACCATGATGATAATATTATTTATATATACCGAAAAGAATCCACATGAAAGGAAGTGTAATTTTTAGTAAAGGATAGAATATTATAATATAATATATATATAAAAAAAAATTGTAACTAAATAGTACAATCAAGGTCAGTATAATATTATAAGTAAACTTATTAAAAACTTATAAAAGGTTACTATTTAATAATAAATTATAATGCATTATTTAGATTATAGGATATAGCCATATGGGTTATAGAAACGTTGAAACTCTAAACTGCAGTTCGTTGTCGTTGAATCGCGTTGCATTATATATTGAAATTGGTTCGTTTGTTGCTGATGTACCGGCCGTATTCCATGATTGTATTTACTATTTTGTTTTTCCTGTATAATACAACAAAACAGGCGATGAGTTTTGCACTCGAACTTCGACACAGTGTCTTTCCAAGCCGCCTGATCAGAAGACTGTCCAAAGCTCACGACCAACGCTATATTATAAGTGAAGGTTATCGTGAGGCTGCCGAAAACACCACATAATACATATAGCCGTTATGATGGCATAGATATTTGAAGCTTTTTCTAACTTACCAGGAAACTATAGAGTTTAGAGATCACTGAATAGCAGAGATTCTCAATTAGAAACCACCCTACAGCCTTCGATATTACTAGAAACAAAAGTAGAAACTGTATAGTATACGTACCAGGGACTAGGACCGAACCTAAAAGAACCGGTTCTGGTACCGGAACCTTAATTATAATATATAAAGTACCGGAACCGAACCGGAATTTTTATATTATATAGTTTCTTTTAGGTTCTAAAATATAATAATTTTATTTATTTATTTTTATTAGATAAAAATAGAGTATTTACAATCTGCAATATAATACAATACAATACGTAATTTTTTTTTTTTATTGATCTTTAAAGCCCGGCGACTATAGCCATTAGCTGATTGCAAAAACGTTGTCAGTTATTTTTATTAAGCAACATGCATAACATTTTTTAGAGTTCTCAGATGTCCACTTATCACAAAAACTTTAAGTCAATATTACTTTGTCCATATTTTTGTAAGAAAATTACATACATATTAGGTACCAATTATCTATAAATACAAATTATTAATAATAATAATATTTATTTAATGTTCCTACTAAAAATTAGCTGGAACCGGTACCGAAATTATCTGGAACCGGATCCAAAATTATCTGGAACCAGTATCTTTGTTTTTTTTTCATCAAAGAACCAGAACCGAACCGGAATCGTTATTTTATTTTTGGAGAACCGGTACCGGAACTGATGCCGATAAATTCAAAAGGTTCCAGTTCCTGATACGTACGCCTAATTGTTACAGAATACTTATCGGTATCATGACCGTCGACCGCCGTGACTTGAAAGTAGAAATATTGGCGCCACCAGGTTTTTAGTTGCATAGGTATCTGTAATAATACATATGAGCTTAAATAAAACGTGTATGAAATACATTAGTTGTGAGTGTAATACAGTAGTCCGGATAATTTGTTACTATATAATAAAGTATATAGCTTGATAATAAAAAGTTTTATTATGTCCGTAACAAAAATGTTTCAAATAATAATAAATTAGCAAAATGAATGACGAAGTAATAAAAAAAAACTTACATTTATGTATTATACATTTATACATATGCATGGTATATGTTAAATTATGTATTATCATTGATTATATATTATATTATATTGATTTTATCAATGATTATATGTTATACTATGTATAATAATCAATGGTATTATGAACTATATTATTATTCAGATCTTAAAAAAAAAAAAAAAAAAAAAAAAAACAAACAAACAAAAACAAATTATAACCTATAAACTGTTTATCAGCCTGCTTATCATAGATAAAACTAATAATCAAGATCTATAAGTTATCACAACAGTATACATACGTCACGTACGCTTGCCAGCTCACGATTATTGTGATTTATTTAATAGTACCTAGGTATTATAGTTATAGTATAATTAGATCACTAAATCAGAATGGAAAAATAAAACTTAATGTCGAATTATATTACCCTTCCATTCCTATATATTATATTAAACTTAAGGGATTATAGCTGTTAAACTTATAAGTAATAAAATTATAAAAACTCTAAACTTTGAACATAAAAATTTGTGGAAATATGTGGACAAAAACTTTAAATAAATAACGAGGAAAAGTTTCTTAATAGATATTAAATAAAAAAAAAAAAATAGAGTACTTAAACGCCATTTATAAAAACAACATATAAAATAATATTTTGTGTATACGTCAACTACACTAACATAATGAAAATAAATAAAATAAAATAAAGAACGGTTAAAAAATCTTCGTTTGGTGCATGCTTAAATTGATTTTATATAATATATAAAACATTATATTAATATAATATAAAACTTAACCGGTTGTACAAATTAAAGAGTGTATAATATAATGTAATTGAAACGAATTATATGACTAAAAGTATTTGATCAATTTTTTTTAAATTCGAATATCTATATCACGTTATTTTTTATTTTCTAGTCAGAATATAACTTAACTGCTCGAGAATATAATTATATAATTTTAAAGCTGCAGTCAACTATATAAGTGAAGACAAGTCTAATCTTACAGTGGTAAAATCATTGAAAAAAAAATACGTAAAAACTTCCTACAACTATAATAATATATAGGTAGGTAAGTATATTGTATATAATATACACATTAACAAAAGCGTACTGGCGGAGGATATAGCCAACTTTATCCAGTCACCCGAGGAGGAAAACTGATGGCGGGCATGAACTTATCAAAATATGTTATACACAATCAATTAACAAGTAGACTGCTGAAATTACGTATTTCGGTGGCGTGCGCAAAGTTTAATTATCTGCAGTATGTATGTGTAGCTCGTACATCAAACCCCAACTACGCCTGCCATATATATACGCCTACAAATTATGGCATACAATGGTATGGGAAAATGAAGCCCCGTAGAGAGATTTGGAAGCTAGGGCTATATTAATATTCAAAAATATTTTAATTAGTTTTAAGGTTTTTGAACCTATCCACACAGTTCTACGATAAGTCGGAATTCATTACATAATACCTATATTATACTATTATATATATATGTCCTATAAATTATAATAATGAAATATTAATTATAAAGTAAATACAATATTTTTGACAAAAATTAATTCAATCTACTGTAAAACTGGCAGGAAAATAAATATTAACTTTACTAATGCAATGTTTACTTACTTGATTAAGGACCAAGTTTATATCACTTTTACAAATACTAAGGATCAGTGTAAAAAGTAAGATATTATTATGTTACTAACGAATTCAATTTATCAATATTATTTTTATTTCATTGCGTTTTACTGGTAAATGTACACAGAAAAGTCCATGATATAGGTACTTTAAGAAGTATATTGGCGGAGGGGGTGCAAGATAAGGAGAAAATTAGGAATTTCTTTCTCGGATCAGAGATTAGATCGTTTTTCCACATATCTGCACGAACTCGATATAGTTATACCCATGACGATTGGATAAGACGATTGATATATTATTATAATAGATACCTATTAATAAGCGATAGCGTTTACCTTGATTACGTTTTCTCTTCTGGCGAGCGCCACGACGTGCACGCCACTCTCCACCCACTTGACTATTATGGCCGCCCCGATTCCAGCACTGGCGCCAGTAGGGTATTAATAGTCCGTTGAAATTATGTACGTTGTTAGGTGCGTTATACGCTATATTTTATTTTTTTCAATCCTTAGATTGGTTAAATGACTTCGACGGATTTCCACTGGTCTCTATCCATTACTGCTACTTTTAATTCTTTGTAATTTATTTTTCCTATATCTTCTATGATTTGTTTCATAAATGGTGTTTTTGGTCTACCTCTTCCGGCTTTCCCGTCTGTCTTTCCATCCATTATTATTGTTATCCATTCATTGTTTCTTATTATACGTCCAATCCATTCTTTCCTCCTTTCCCTGTTTGTTTTCCATATTACTTTTCGTTCGTTCATTTTTTTTAATACTTCTTCATTTTTTATACGCTATTATACATACCGATATTATTGTGCAGCGTACCATCGACAAAAAGTCTCTGCGTTTGGTACCTACAACCTAGTCATGATATTTCACATTTTCACTGTCGGTAAGATATTATATGCACGTAGTACGTTAGGCACACGTATTTAACTACAACATTATGTTTGTATAGTGATCACTGACTAATAGTCATATTATTAAATGTAAAATTACTACGGTATGATTGTATAGGTAATATAAACAATGTTGTCACTGCAGAACCAGCGGTTGAACAGTGGTGAAAAACTGAGGGGGGGTGGCTATAATATTATCGTTGGTCACTGAAACGTGAGAAGCGTTCTGTTGTCCAATTTTCTAAGTATTATTATTATCTCCCCTCGTGTAGCTGGTTGCGAAAATCAACGATGATTATATTTCACTCTGTTATCTTGAAAGTCTTAAGTCCTTACATGATACCGTGTTAATAAATGTAGGTATTAAATTATGTGTTTGGTATATTAATGAACAATTTTAATATTTTGAATTAAGAAAAGTCTTTACTCGAAAAATAATTTTCAACACTAAAAAAATGTAAAGATTTGAAATGCATATAATATAGATATAGTTTAAATTTAATTAGAATATTAGAAAGTTCCATTGAGTATAGAAAATGATAATTTAAGTAGGAGTAAAATATTTCAAATGTCAATCATTAATACAAAAAATTAATAAAAAAAAAAACAAGATATTATATCGTACAGTAAGGGTCGAGTGTACCTCATAAATGAGTAGTTCGCTGTAATGGATATTATATTAAATTTATATTCAATGGTAAATATTTGAAGGTATTTGATAGAAACGATTCTAAGCGGAGACGGTCCAACTTTTTGGTTCAACCTAACCATGGGTATTAAACAATTATTTCAATAATTTTAACTAATGTTCATATTTTATTTCCTGATCAATTTCCAAAGTACAAATCTAGATCCAATTCGCTACTAGAAGCCTCCCTCAGAGTTGATGATTGGAGGACTTTTTCCGCTGGGAAACTTGTTAAGATGTTCAGACACAAAAATAAAATAAAAAACACATCAATGTAAAACAAATAGGCATTAGGCAATAAGTACATCTGTTTAATTAAACTAATTAATTATTTTCATTTATTTCACATAAACATTACTACATTTGTATAAGACTTCATAAAACATGACCAAAAGGCTACATACAATTTTTCTTTTTTAATATTATTATTAAATGGTGAAATACTTCATAAAGGTGTTAGAAAAAAAAAATACATAAACATATGCTGTAAATGATGCTTTTACAGTTTTGCATTATGAATAATAATTGTAGTGATTAATTAAGACCAATAACGATATTAATTGCTACCGAATATTATAATATTATGTTCATACCAATTTTCCTTTTTTACAATTTAGCATCACATTTACAATTGTGTAACAAACACGCATAGTCTGTAATAAAATAAAAAATATAAGTAATTTGTATTAAGTCTACATCAAATAATATTCTGGTATTATTTATTGTGTACAAAAAAGTCGTATAAACATAATAATGTAATTCTGTTTTGCTCTGAGGTAGAGCAGTATAACTCCAAAATCCAAATTATTAGGAAAATACTTTGTGGGGTATTTAAATTTTTTAATAATTTTAATTTATAAATCATTAATAGACATCCATTGGTTGCTGTTTTGACTCACTGTACTTTTTCTAACTATTGTGTTTATGTCTTACAAATATTACAATTTTTGAGGAGTTACTTCTGTTTTTTCCCTTCGGAAATAGGTACAACAAATAATAATAGTAATATGCATTACTGTAACATTATATCTATCATGTGCTACTAACACGAAACAGACGGTTCTATGTATCACTTCAGAACAAAAAAAGTAAACGGAAAAAACCAGTGTTTGGCAAGTTCCTTATAAAAAGGAAAGGAATTCGTTCCGTTCCTTGTTCCTTAAAAAAAAGAAGAAGTCATTCCGTTGGAAAATGAACGAGTTCCTTTTTTAGTTCCAAATAAAATAAAAATTCTTACTTAATCATTTATGTTTTTTTTTCATATGCATACTTCTTTAGTTTTTAATTCTAATATAATATACAAGTACGTTCATATTTTATAATTCTATTTTGAGGTTTTCTTTAAAATTAAATTGTTGGCCAATGTATATCGATTGTATAACGCCGATAGTCGATAACGCTCACTAATTAGCCAATGTACATTAAACACTTTAAAAAATATATATCTCAATTTCAATTATTTACATACTTATCTGTATAAATTATTGGAACTAGAAAGGAACGAACAATTTTGTTATTTTTCCTTGAAAAAAAGAACTAGTTCATTTTCTCGTTCTTTTTTATAAAAAGGAATTCGTTCCAGGAATCCATTCCTTTTGGAACTCGTTCCTTCCAAACACTGGAAAAAACAAAACAATGGCCTATTTGTTACCTCAAGCCGCAGGGGCAGTCACTCATGGCAGTCACCCCCTCTATGACGTTGATTTTTTTTTCAAATGTTTGTAATTTATATTTCATATCACACTAGGAAAATATATAAAAGTACGCTGTAAAATCATGTGATATCGGATATCAGACCCAAAAAACGAATGTTAACACTCAGAAAAAAATAATATCTACCTATTGCTTTTTAATGCAAATTAATTTGCAAACAAAAACAAAAATGTTTTATTTATTGAGTTATACAGAAGTTTTACTTGTGTAAAATAATTGGATAATGTATAATGCCCACTGGGTTTATAACTAGATTTATTGAACTAAAATAACAGAAACATATTCATCATTAACACACAACATTAATTATTTTGAATATTACTAACTTTTTTTAGAATTTTCTTTTGGGAAATAAGTTTAATTGTTAAAATTTGGAATTTTTTAATGGTATGATACCAGAAATTTATAAAGATATTTGAACTCATTTCCCAAAAGAATGTTCCAAATAAAATTAATGCTTTTCTAAATAATAAGCATTGTGTGTTAAATGCATATTTTAACCCTGTATATTTTTATTTTTGAAGCATTTTTACATTGTTTAGTTTTTGATTTATAATTATTTCCTTGCTTTTCTATGCTTATTAGATTGAAAACTTGATTGAGAATGGGATAAGATAGCTTAACTTAAGAGCGTAATTAGTTGGGGGGGAGGGGATTAGGGAGATATATCCGCGAAAAACTTTTTTTTTACTGCTAACCTATTGATCAAAGTATTGGTAATGACCATTAATGTTTACTAAAAACGTATATCACCCCCCAAACCAAATCCCTAATTACGCCACTGGTTCAACTGGTTTGGCGTTTATGAATATCTGAAAAAATTCCATTACATACTAATCAGCCTTGCCAAATCTAAACACAGAAACAACTTTATTCCCTGTACCCTAAATAACATGTTAAGTACATATGATTTGTAAATTTTTTTTTTTTTGCTTTATTACTATACAATTAATAAATATAATATCTTTTTGTGTTTTAATCTTTATTACCTAATTTACATTTAAATAATTAAATATGTGCACTAATATTTTAATTATACTTTATTTTTAAATAAAAGCTGGATTTTTGTATCTATAACCATGCCTATGTCAGATGCCCCATTATGGCTATATGACATTACACACCCCGAGTTAATACAGATAAACTACCTAATAATTAGTGTGTTTAAATATATATAATGTATGGAGTTCGCTGACCCCTAAAAAAAGCGTCTAGGGGTGCCACAACCTCAAGGAAGTGTACTAGAAGGTACAAAATTGTATTCAATATAATAAATTACACCTACAAATGATCAGCCGATTGGGAGTCGAAAGAAATACTTTATCTACGCCGATGATCTCACTGTTACAACTCAGAACGAATCTTTCGAGGAGGTTCAAGAGACCGGAACGTCACACTTAATAATACTATGAAGAAATACTACAATAACAAATTTCTCAAGCCGAAATTAGCAAAAACACAAATAACTGTTTTCCATTTGACACATACGAAATAGAGATGCTAAGCGCAAACTGAGAACTCATTGGAAAAATACAGACATGGAGCAATGTGACGATCCTAAATATCTTGGCATCAAACTTGATTGAACCTTGACAAATAAAAGCCATTGTGATAATACAAAAAATAATATATGAACAAGGTGTTTACTTCAGAAATTGGTTATCCAAAAAATAGACTAATCACAGGTTGCTGAGTTCAGACCGACCCCTATTCGAAAATCCAAACAAGAAATGTGCACGAAGACTCTATGTACATGGAGTTAAATTTACAGGGAGCCCACATAAGTCGAGAAACATCATAATTAATAAAGTATTAAAATGGATTAACATAACATTTGCTAAGTTCTGCGTTTTTAATTATAATAATTTAAAATTTAAAACTATGATATTCGACGATCGAGTTTATACAAAATATTGACCCCCCCCCTCCTCAAAAAAAAGTTATGGGGACACCCCTATATGCAGAAAGATATTGTGGAATTCGATGCCTTAGAAATAATGTAGTAATTTAACTTAATATATTTACTATTTTTCTTCTTTTGAATGTACTTACCGCATAATTGTTCATTAAATATTAATTAACACGAAGTCTACAATATCTTTGGAAATTACTAGTGGTATTACTCGTTACTATATAATAATGACCAAAGAAAAAAAAAGATTAAGAATTGTTCATATACATACAGGGACAACAATATTTCCACTAACAACTTAAAACATTAATATAATATACCTTTGATTATGATTATTATATTTATACAGGTAATATGAAACATACTTCATAAAATAATTCCATGTTAATAATTCTTGTCCTTGTAAATTGTAACCTTTTCTGGTGGGCATTAGACATTCTCATTGTTAATAAAATCGTTTTTTTTAATTTAATATCCATTTCTGTCCAATTAGAGCTATACAACCCGAATGTTATAGAATCTTTCTAAAAAAAACAAAATAGGTATATAAAAAGAAATTAATAAATATAGTAATTTACAAACTTTGTAATGCAACCTAAAAATATTTTTAAAAAAGCGAGTAGGTGGATAACGCACTATACAAGGGCATGTTAAATGCTAACTATTGTATTTCTTATATTTAGATCAGGCAATTTGGTATTTTTTTGGTAAATTTTTTTTTTCATAAATGTAATAGAACTTATGAGGAATCTTGTATTAAATTTTTAAATGTTAAATATACACTGCAAAATTTTTATACATTTCTAGATCAACTGATCAAAATATGTTGTCAAAATTCTAGAATTAAAAAAGCTAATAATAAATTATTGTGGATGTACGCTCAACTATTTTTTTAATTTCCACTAATAACAGTTTATGAGGAACCTTGACCTAAAATTTCAAGTTTTTTGACATTTATATTATACATAAATACTGAAAATTGACCACTATATAAATTTTAATAAATTTTTTTATACCGTTATTCACAGGAAAAAAAATTTCAGATGTATAGAATTAACTCAAAAAGAATCAAAATATTTTAAAAATTAAACTCTCTCTCATTCTTAAAATTTCAAAATGGGAATCTTTTACGGAAAGTACCAACTAAATATACTTTATTACCACTAAATAGGTTTATTAAAGTTGATGATTGAAGCATTTTTACTGCTCCAAATAATAAAAATAAAAATACCTATCTACTATAGATATTAAATAGATATTAAACTACTTTTAAATTTTGTTTTATATTTCGCGCAAATTAAATAATATCTATACCTAGGTACTATTTAAAATAAACATTGTATTCCATTGTATAACTCTTCTGTAATTTATGTACCTACTTATGTAATAATAGCTTTAATTAGGTATATAAATTCGAAATTACTTTAGCTTCTAATGTATTAAATATATTACATGTCATATACATTTGAAAAGTACAAAAAGGGATTCCAAAAGCAGCTTTTACCGATGTCATTACCATATATTGCGTAACATCTTCTTCAATAAAACACTGAAAACATTAAATACACCAAATTAATGAAATCACTTATCGTGAGATATATTTAAATATAACTAATGTAAGGCTGGGCATTAACGAGTTAAAAAGTTAAAGTTAAGTTAATAAGTTAATTTTATATTAACTTCTTAACTTAACTAGTTAATTTTGGCTTTTCATTAACTTAACTGTTAACTTACTAAATTTCTTTTTTAATTAACGTGAAATTAACGAGTTAATTTTTCATTTCAAGAAGTAAGTTAAGTTAATTTATTTTGTTTTTAATTTTATCATATTTCACTACTTCAGTATATTTCGTTTTCATGTCAAAAAATATTTACCGTGAATTGTTTAAAGTAAAAAATTTATATAATTCGAATTTAACTAATATGGAAACACTGTATAAAATATAAACACTATAGTCTATAATTTAGTTTTGGGTTGGAAAAAAATTAAGTAGTTAGCGTTGTATAAACAAATTAACTTTTTTTTAACTTCATAAAAAGTTAACAAAAAGTGTGTATTAACTTTTAACTCTTAACTTTTTGTTATTGGTGCATATTAACTTAACTTAACTGAGTTAAAAAAAATCATTAACTTGCCCAGCCTTGATAAATAGCATGTGAAAACTACCAAGCTACCTATAAACTAACATTATGTTTGAAAAAAACATAATTATATTTATCTAAATAAATTGATGTTAGTGTTCCATTATGTTTGTATCTACCATTATAAAAATGAACCAAAGAAAAATGATCGAATACGACAAAACAAATACTTGCAGTAACATTGTTGGTCGAAATATTGATAAAAATTCATCATATTTCCTATGTAAAAAAGACAAATTACTATAAAAAAAACTCATATTATACAACAAGAAATTATTGCTTGATATTTGAAAAAATTAATTAATTTTTTTGTTGATAATATAATTTTTTCATGTACCTTTAATATGTTTATATTATTTATATCATTATTTATTTAAAACTTACATTAAATATTAATATTGTGAATAAAAATTAATATATTTTTTTTTTTTATAAACAAAATTAATAGGTACTTACTTCAGAATGCTCTGATGGTCAATTATAAGTGTTTTTAAGTCATTGTTAAGAGCCTTATATTTTATATTTTCATTAGGTAACTTAATCTTGTCATCAATATTAACTAAAAAAATCAATATAGTAAAAAAATTAAAATGTAGGGAAATTGGGAAATTGATCTCTAGTAGCCTTGTTGAAAATTGTAATCTATTTTCAGAATTCTTATAGCCTAACTAGATCGTTTTATACGTTGAAATGAAAACAATATGGTTAAATTCCTATATTCCGCGTGTGTTAGACGAAAACAGAATATCACCGTTCCATTCCCCAGAATTTTTTTATTCATTAATTATTATGTATCATACTTAATAATATTAACATTTAACATTTCAGACTTTACTCATCAATATCACATTTTTAGTATTGCATATTTGCATTATTGTGGGTGTAGGATTATGAAAATGAATCCGAGATGAAAAAATATTTCTTCCCTTGGCCACCCCTTATGAGATAATTAAGAGGCATTTACCTACTCTACGTTTCTCTAATACATGTATTGATGTATGTCAATACTGCAAGTACTTACTATTTGGGGAGTGAAGGTATTTATGTCCGACCGATTCGAACGCAGAGGAAATCATTTGCAACTGACCGGATAATGCGATGGCCAACGTATTCACAATAGTATCAAAAATAAATACAAACCACACTATAATGACAATACTAAACGATTCGATTATGGAAAATACATAATAATATGTGTTGTAAGCTTCTTCCGAGATGAATAAATATAAATTGATAACGTTCAGGCGATAGGCGCTGGACGATCCATCGTGATTTTTCATCGTTGTAAACGTGTTACTAAATACCACCGGAGCCAACACATAAAAGAATAACAATGTTAAAAATAACATCATGTATATGTTCGTGTATTTAATGGAAATATTTCGCCACTTGTTCAGTGTATGTATGCCCTGGACACCGTAAGACGTGAAGTCGAACTTCGTGACCGACATGCAATCCCATATAACTTTTGAGCGGTTGAGGATGAGGTACATCTTGTAATTCGCGTACATCGCGTTTCCCACGATGCCCATATAGAACATGGCCTCGACAATATTGTTTATGCAATAATACAAACCGTTTAAGAACACCATCACCGAAATGAGACAATCGTAAACAATGAGAAATACGAAAAATTTGTAGTAAACATTGTGACGGCCTAGAAATGTCACTGTTTCGGTGTCCAAAATTTGATAGAAACCAAAAATTTTGGCCAACACCAGGTTAAAAATCCTATCGCTATTGCCGTGAATATTCATAATTATCAAAGTTTATGTAATATATATTTTCGTCACCTGTAAAAAAGTATACATATACTGCATAAGCTAAACTTATTATAAATAAGTTAATTAAATTAACTAATTAATTTAAAAAATACATAAACTCCTTATAACTGCTAAACTACATATTATTATAGTATATTCATTTAGTCAATGTTAACAAACCTTTTCCGAAAATTGAGTTTTCACGATATTTATGATATTATTTTATAATAGTATAGAGGAGGTACACACAATTCTGCAAAATTGACTTGAATTTTTAACCACTAAATAGTTCGTGTATTGGAAACTGCATAGGCCAAAGTACCACACCTAGATTGTACAATTTAATCAAAATAAATAGTTATACTTACCCCATACATTTTTTTTTTTTGAAATTCCTAAAGCAGTTGTGTGTTTATTGTTTAAATAATGTTTTACAAAAATTAAATTTCATTTTGTTTTAAAATTGTATATTAACAAAGTACATCTTACAGTAGGTACTGCTGTTTTATGTATATTCAACTGAATGTGTGTGACTGCTGTGAGGGACTGCGGTGGACTAGTGAAACAATCTAACACATAATATAATTATTCACTGTTGCCTTTTAAAAAATGTTTGAAAATTGATTATGAATAATTTATGATTGATGTAATGATGCGTTTTTAATAATAGGTAGGTAAGTACTAAGGTCTAAGGTACCTTCCAAGAATTATAATATAATATACAGAAATGTGCGTGTATGGTGTTGTCGATGTCAACCGTAGGCTTGTGTACACTATAATATTGACTGTTGTGATAGTGACTAGGTCAGGGTTTGAATTCGGTCCATTACCTATTTTTTTTTTTTTAAAGTTATTTAAAGTTTTTAAACTTGTGGGACAATGGCTTTCAAATTTCATAAAACATTTGTGGCCAAATTCAAATTATATTATCCTTACAAAAATATATTATACATTATTAATTATTATAAAATGATTTTTTGTAAATATAAAGTAGGTACCTAATCAAATTTCAATTTTTTTTTATAAGTATGATATATTTTTATAAAGCACTACAGAATTTTCCACTCCCTAAGTTGTACTGTCCTAGACAGAGAAAATCCGTCTCTGATGGTACCTATTGGTATAATATATGTTTTCTTAAATTATTAACTTTTAAATTTTAATTGTTGATATCTAGATATTTAAATTATATAATTATAAAATTTAACAAAATTATTAATTTCTCATCATTCATCACATTTAACAAGACAGATAAAATTTGGGTTTTCAGCTAGTACTACTGGTGTATAACATATATTTTGGCATTTTACAATGATAACCGTTAAATATAAGGTTTTTAGAAAAAAAAATATGAATACCTACTGTAATATATTATTACCTATAAAGATATTAATAATAGTATGTATTTTAGTTTCTGGGCGGAGCAATGATTTTACAATGATATTGTTCATTAAATTGTCTTTATGTCCGTATACTTACATGAGAATTTACATCAAAATCATAATAAAAATACACACAGACACGTGCTCAACCCAAAATATCGAATACAAATAAAGAACTTAAATTAAACTAAAATATCAGACTTACCGAATAATTATCATATTCGTCATTCGATATACTGACAAGTATCGAAAATAAATTCTATCAGACGCTGAGTTTTATTGTTTCAACTAATTTCAAGTAATCAATTTATTATTCTATAATACTAACGTACGATTTAAGATTTCTAATATTCGTTTATGCACAGCGTGGAGCAGCGGCCACAAATCTGTTGATTTTTTCAAATAATACTATTGGGCTTAAATAAAACGTTTAAGTAGTGCAATTATGTCAATTGTGAGCGTAACATTGTAGTCCGGGTAATTCATAACTATAATATAGTGTATATATAACTAAAGGGTTTATTCATGACTGTAATAAAAATGATTGAAATAAAAATAAATTAGTAAAAACTAAATGTATGTATTACCTATACATAATATATAGCCACATAGGTATACATCACGTATGCCTGGCAGTTCACGTGTGTCGTGATTTATTTAATAGCGTAGGTATTATAATATTTTTATAATACGAATACCTATGGTTATACTTATACGGTATACTAGGTATAGTAATAAATCGACAACAGCCGCCGTACGCTTTTAATCTCTATAATAGGTAGTTGTAGTATTGTCCGAAGCGTCCATCCGATTTGAGTGAACTGTAGGACATAGGTAATCGCGGTAAAACATCCGAATTTGCAATATTGTTTGGGCCTTTCGGGAATTATATTTTTATTTTTATCAATTCCGCAAGAAAATAATAAGTCCGCTCTGAACATGTTTATAATAGAACAAATATATTTTATACTTATCACATTAAAAATAATATTATAATTGCATATAATATAATGTCTCTAAATACTTAAAAAATTCTCTAGCAATAATATTGCTTATAAGACTATTAAGTACGAGAAACTGAATTTAAATTAATTTGCATTAATCAGCAACCTCTAATTCGATACTGTTTGATCTTTCACAGTGTTCCAAACAGTAAATAATGTATTTTATTTTATTTTTCTTATAATGGACCGTTTGAAATACACAAAACTATTCTCTAATAAGGCTAGATATAGTATATAAATATATAATATGCCTATAAAGACATAATAAAGTTCATCATAATAATTTAATTTTAATAAGATCAGAATGGAAAAATAAAACTTAACGTTGAATTATATAATACCCTTCCCATTCCTATATAATATATTCAACTTAGGTAAGTGATTATAACTGTTAAACTTATAAGTAACAAAATTATGAAAACTTAAAACTTTGAACATAAAAATTTCTGAAAAAATGTGTACAAAAAATACTAAATAAATAACGAGGAAAAGTTTCTTAATAGATTTTAAATTTCCAAAAAAAAAAAAATTAGTGTACATATTAAACCTAATTTATAAAAACAGCTCATAAAATAATATTTTGTGTAGGTATGCAATACACTGAAATAATGAAAATAAATAAAGTAAAGAACAGTTAAAAAATTGTCGTTTGAAAACTGTTTAAATTGATTTTCCGGTGGCTTAGTGTGTCACGGTCCGTATACTTAACTGCGGAAACGCTCTGAGTGCACTCGTATCGGCAGGTGTTGCTAACTCCAGGATGGGTGACCACCCGGGATTTTTAGCAACAAATATTTGCTACACATACAAACTTATTTCAACTAACCTTTCCTCTCCCTACAAACAACCTAAGAACAAAAAAACAACTAATGGCCATAGTTTCCGGGCTTAAGATAAAAAAAATTTATTTTATATGGTAAATAAAATTGTGTAAAAATACAATTAATCTTAAACTGGTTATACTGACTAAAGAGTATATGTCATGTAATTGAAACGGATTATATGACTACGAGTATTTAATCAATTTTTTTTAATTCGAATACCTATATACATCGTTTATTTTTTTATTTTCCATAATAAGAATTAAACTTAACTATTTTAGTTCATCCTAATAAATAGCTCAAACATTGTTAATTAGTGAGCTAGACGCTGATATTATATTCTCGATTTTATCCACATTATTTTAATTAAATCCGATTTTAAAATTTAAAATTTGTGTTTGAAAAAATTAATTTTGACTTACTTAACGAATATATTCAGAAAAAAAAAACCCGGCGCGTATTATTTTTGTTTGTTGATATTTTGCATTTTTCTTTACACGGCATATAAAAAAATTAAACACGAATGTATGCACGTAAATATAGCATATGAAAATCACAAATATCCATACTCGAAAATATAATTATATAATTTTAAAGCTGCAGTCAAATATGATTGAAGACGACTAACTTTACGTTAGTGGTAAAATCATTAAAAATAAACACGCGAAAACTTCATAAAACTATGTATAGGTAAATATATAATATACACATTAGCAAAAGAGTACTTGCAGGAGATATAGCCAACTTTATCCAGTCACCCGAGGTGGAAACCTGATGGCGGGCACAAACTTATCAAAATATGTCATACACAAGCAATTACCAAGTAGACTGCTGAATTTACGTGGCACGCGCAAACTTTATTTATCTGCAGTAGTTGTTACTCGTACATCAAACACCAACTACTTGCCATATATATTATATTTGCCTACAAAATATGGCACACAATGGTATGGGAAAACAAAGCCCCGAATACGGAAGAGGGGATCAAGGGCTGATTTTTTTTTAACGAACTCTATGCACGGTCTTCGGCGGGGGTCTTATCTTAGCCAGAAATATGCATATAATAGCCATAGTGATGACTTTCCGATTTTATTAACCAGTATGTATACAACCTATATAAAATATTATGTAGTACACATAGTTTACGTTATATTATAATATGAAAACAGCAATAATACGTTATAATTGTAATGCATATTTTATGTTCGTATTACACTATATTATAGGCACGCATTAACAGGCTGCTAGTAAATCCTTCTGAAATTGTCTGTTCACAGTCTTAAGTCACTCTTCACATTGCCATAATAAAGAAACATCACTCAGATAGTCGTAGGTATACTATATAGAACTAAAATAGGCAATGGTTCTCAACCATTTTTAACTTGCAACCCATTATTTTTTTGTCAACCATGTCGGACTTGCAGATCAGCAAAAAATTGTTATTAATTTTGCTTACATAGAAAATATTTAAATATTTTAGAATATAGACATACCCGCCGGTTGAATACCCACTTACGGTAAAGTATACTCTATAGCAGTGGTTATCCCAATTGGCGATCCACGTGTAGATGTTAGGGGGTCCGCCGTAGTGTAGTAGGTAGCCAGATAGGTACTACAATGATTATTCATTTTTATTTTAAATTATTATTTTTACAGTCGTTTGAAATCCCGGGTATTTTTGGACTATGGAAACTTGATTTACCTCGAAAAAGGTAGATGATTAATTTTTTCGAATTGAAAAGTAAGTATATTTACAAAAGAGGGGTCCCTGGACCAATTAATTTTTAGCCAGGGGTCCGTGGATTCATACTAATTGGGAACCACTTCTCTATAGTATACAGTATATACTAATACGTATAAACACGTTCAAATTATGACTATTTACGTCGATAGATATCTAATAATAATTTGATTTTGTGAATGAACTGTAGTGATCACTAATTACACATAACCATTTCAAATTTCGATAGATCCCTCGGGGGTTATATGGCCAGGGCCCAGGGATATGCAAAATACTTCAAAACAAGTATCGCAATACTCAGTCCTGTAAAGAATACTTTTAAAAAGTACTTGAGTAAATACTCAAATACATTTTTTTTTAAGTATTTAAGATACTACTCAAATACTTTAACTGTAAAGTATTTCAAATACTACTCAAATACTTTGAAAAAGTATTTGGAATGCTTTTCAAATAATTTTGGTTTTTAAAGTGGGTTTCTAATTAAGGTAATATAAACACATAGGTAGTAGCCAGTAGGTAATCTAATAGTTATTTAATAGTTTTAAAGGGAATATTGTTATTCAATATTCAATAACTTTTTTTAGAAATCTGGTTTTCACAAACCTTTGGGCTTCGGCTAACACAGAAATACAGAATATTAAATAAAACTATTATTCTATAATTGTAGTTGACAATAATATTTTTCCAACCAATTTTTTCGTATAAAATAAAATGTTCGAAATAAAAAACCAAAGTATTCAATACTTAAAAAAGTATTTGAATACTTTTACTCAAATACTTTTACTTAAATACTTTACAAGACAGGCAATACTAGATACAATGATAATAATTGTCTTTGCGGTATCGAAATAAGTACTAAATAATTAATACTAAAGGTTTCGTTAACTAAATACTATATACATTAAAAATTCAATAATTTCTAGATTTCTTTAGTAGCTATGTAAACTATTGGCTATGAAAACATTTTATTTAAACAGTCGAAATACAATGAATA